>NW_027364251.1:0-274846 GCF_046119375.1 Phyllobates terribilis
TGGAGATATTACTGTTTGTGCATTTACAATATTCATTGATTTTTGCCATTGAAAAACATCCAGAAATGTTTGAAGCTACTGACTGAATGAAAGGAGCTGGCATCTCACTCTCTTTGAATCTTCTTTATCATGCTAGGATTAG
The DNA here is from genome assembly GCF_046119375.1 of Phyllobates terribilis. NCBI lineage: Eukaryota > Metazoa > Chordata > Amphibia > Anura > Dendrobatidae > Phyllobates > Phyllobates terribilis. The sequence continues at coordinate 143 of NW_027364251.1, forward strand.
CAGGAAAAAGCAAAAAATTTCAGAATTGCACCTTGCAATGTGGAGATATTACTGTTTGTGCATTTACAATATTCATTGATTTTTGCCATTGAAAAACATGTTTTTCATATACCAGAAATGTTTGAACCTACTGACTGAATGAAAGGAGCTGGCATCTCACTCTCTTTGAATCTTCTTTATCATGCTAGGATTATCAGGAAAAAGCAAAAAATTTCAGAATTGCACCTTGCAATGTGGAGATATTACTGTTTGTGCATTTACAATATTCATTGATTTTTGCCATTGAAAAACGTTTTTCATATACCAGAAATGTTTGAAGCTACTGACTGAATGAAAGGAGCTGGCATCTCACTCTCTTTGAATCTTCTTTATCATGCTAGGATTAACAGGAAAAAGCAAAAAATTTCAGAATTGCACCTTGCAATGTGGAGATATTACTGTTTGTGCATTTACAATATTCATTGATTTTTGCCATTGAAAAACGTTCCAGAAATGTTTGAAGCTACTGACTGAATGAAAGGAGCTGGCATCTCACTCTCTTTGAATCTTCTTTATCATGCTAGGATTAACAGGAAAAAGCTAAAAATTTCAGAATTGCACCTTGCAATGTGGAGATATTACTGTTTGTGCATTTACAATATTCATTGATTTTTGCCATTGAAAAACATGTTTTTCATATACCAGAAATGTTTGAAGCTACTGACTGAATGAAAGGAGCTGGCATCTCACTCTCTTTGAATCTTCTTTATCATGCCAGGAAAAAGCAAAAAATTTCAGAATTGCACCTTGCAATGTGGAGATATTACTGTTTGTGCATTTACAATATTCATTGATTTTTGCCATTGAAAAACATGTGTTTTTCATATACCAGAAATGTTTGAAGCTACTGACTGAATGAAAGGAGCTGGCATCTCACTCTCTTTGAATCTTCTTTATCATGCTAGGATTAGCAGGAAAAAGCAAAAAATTTCAGAATTGCACCTTGCAATGTGGAGATATTACTGTTTGTGCATTTACAATATTCATTGATTTTTGCCATTGAAAAACATGTTTTTCATATACCAGAAATGTTTGAAGCTACTGACTGAATGAAAGGAGCTGGCATCTCACTCTCTTTGAATCTTCTTTTCATGCTAGGATTAACAGGAAAAAGCAAAAAATTTCAGAATTGCACCTTGCAATGTGGAGATATTACTGTTTGTGCATTTACAATATTCATTGATTTTTGCCATTGAAAAACGTCCAGAAATGTTTGAAGCTACTGACTGAATGAAAGGAGCTGGCATCTCACTCTCTTTGAATCTTCTATATCATGCTAGGATTAGCAGGAAAAAGCAAAAAATTTCAGAATTGCACCTTGCAATGTGGAGATATTACTGTTTGTGCATTTACAATATTCATTGATTTTTGCCATTGAAAAACATGTTTTTCATATACCAGAAATGTTTGAAGCTACTGACTGAATGAAAGGAGCTGGCATGTCACTCTCTTTGAATCTTCTTTATCATGCTAGGATTAACAGGAAAAAGCAAAAAATTTCAGAATTGCACCTTGCAATGTGGAGATATTACTGTTTGTGCATTTACAATATTCATTGATTTTTGCCATTGAAAAACATGTTTTTCATATACCAGAAATGTTTGAAGCTACTGACTGAATGAAAGGAGCTGGCATCTCACTCTCTTTGAATCTTCTTTATCATGCTAGGATTAACAGGAAAAAGCAAAAAATTTCAGAATTGCACCTTGCAATGTGGAGATATTACTGTTTGTGCATTTACAATATTCATTGATTTTTGCCATTGAAAAACGTCCAGAAATGTTTGAAGCTACTGACTGAATGAAAGGAGCTGGCATCTCACTCTCTTTGAATCTTCTTTATCATGCTAGGATTAGCAGGAAAAAGCAAAAAATTTCAGAATTGCACCTTGCAATGTGGAGATATTACTGTTTGTGCATTTAAAATATTCATTATTGATTTTTTGCCATTGAAAAACATGTTTTTCATATACCAGAAATGTTTGAAGCTACTGACTGAATGAAAGGAGCTGGCATCTCACTCTCTTTGAATCTTCTTTATCATGCTAGGATTAACAGGAAAAAGCAAAAAATTTCAGAATTGCACCTTGCAATGTGGAGATATTACTGTTTGTGCATTTACAATATTCATTGATTTTTGCCATTGAAAAACATGTTTTTCATATACCAGAAATGTTTGAAGCTACTGACTGAATGAAAGGAGCTGGCATCTCACTCTCTTTGAATCTTCTTTATCATGCTAGGATTAACAGGAAAAAGCAAAAAATTTCAGAATTGCACCTTGCAATGTGGAGATATTACTGTTTGTGCATTTACAATATTCATTGATTTTTGCCATTGAAAAACGTCCAGAAATGTTTGAAGCTACTGACTGAATGAAAGGAGCTGGCATCCCACTCTCTTTGAATCTTCTTTATCATGCTAGGATTAGCAGGAAAAAGCAAAAAATTTCAGAATTGCACCTTGCAATGTGGAGATATTACTGTTTGTGCATTTACAATATTCATTGATTTTTGCCATTGAAAAACGTCCAGAAATGTTTGAAGCTACTGACTGAATGAAAGGAGCTGGCATCTCACTCTCTTTGAATCTTCTTTATCATGCTAGGATTAGCAGGAAAAAGCAAAAAATTTCAGAATTGCACCTTGCAATGTGGAGATATTACTGTTTGTGCATTTACAATATTCATTGATTTTTGCCATTGAAAAACATGTTTTTCATATACCAGAAATGTTTGAAGCTACTGACTGAATGAAAGGAGCTGGCATCTCACTCTCTTTGAATCTTCTTTATCATGCTAGGATTAGCAGGAAAAAGCAAAAAATTTCAGAATTGCACCTTGCAATGTGGAGATATTACTGTTTGTGCATTTACAATATTCATTGATTTTTGCCATTGAAAAACATGTTTTTCATATACCAGAAATGTTTGAAGCTACTGACTGAATGAAAGGAGCTGGCATCTCACTCTCTTTGAATCTTCTTTATCATGCTAGGATTAACAGGAAAAAGCAAAAAATTTCAGAATTGCACCTTGCAATGTGGAGATATTACTGTTTGTGCATTTACAATATTCATTGATTTTTGCCATTGAAAAACGTCCAGAAATGTTTGAAGCTACTGACTGAATGAAAGGAGCTGGCATCTCACTCTCTTTGAATCTTCTTTATCATGCTAGGATTAACAGGAAAAAGCTAAAAATTTCAGAACTGCACCTTGCAATGTGGAGATATTACTGTTTGTGCATTTACAATATTCATTGATTTTTGCCATTGAAAAACATGTTTTTCATATACCAGAAATGTTTGAAGCTACTGACTGAATGAAAGGAGCTGGCATCTCACTCTCTTTGAATCTTCTTTATCATGCTAGGATTAGCAGGAAAAAGCAAAGAATTTCAGAATTGCACCTTGCAATGTGGAGATATTACTGTTTGTGCATTTACAATATTCATTGATTTTTGCCATTGAAAAACATGTTTTTCATATACCAGAAATGTTTGAAGCTACTGACTGAATGAAAGGAGCTGGCATCTCACTCTCTTTGAATCTTCTTTATCATGCTAGGATTAGCAGGAAAAAGCAAAAAATTTCAGAATTGCACCTTGCAATGTGGAGATATTACTGTTTGTGCATTTACAATATTCATTGATTTTTGCCATTGAAAAACATGTTTTTCATATACCAGAAATGTTTGAAGCTACTGACTGAATGAAAGGAGCTGGCATCTCACTCTCTTTGAATCTTCTTTATCATGCTAGGATTAACAGGAAAAAGCAAAAAATTTCAGAATTGCACCTTGCAATGTGGAGATATTACTGTTTGTGCATTTACAATATTCATTGATTTTTGCCATTGAAAAACGTCCAGAAATGTTTGAAGCTACTGACTGAATGAAAGGAGCTGGCATCTCACTCTCTTTGAATCTTCTTTATCATGCTAGGATTAGCAGGAAAAAGCAAAAAATTTCAGAATTGCACCTTGCAATGTGGAGATATTACTGTTTGTGCATTTACAATATTCATTGATTTTTGCCATTGAAAAACATGTTTTTCATATACCAGAAATGTTTGAAGCTACTGACTGAATGAAAGGAGCTGGCATCTCACTCTCTTTGAATCTTCTTTATCATGCTAGGATTAGCAGGAAAAAGCAAAAAATTTCAGAATTGCACCTTGCAATGTGGAGATATTACTGTTTGTGCATTTACAATATTCATTGATTTTTGCCATTGAAAAACATGTTTTTCATATACCAGAAATGTTTGAAGCTACTGACTGAATGAAAGGAGCTGGCATCTCACTCTCTTTGAATCTTCTTTATCATGCTAGGATTAACAGGAAAAAGCAAAAAATTTCAGAATTGCACCTTGCAATGTGGAGATATTACTGTTTGTGCATTTACAATATTCATTGATTTTTGCCATTGAAAAACGTCCAGAAATGTTTGAAGCTACTGACTGAATGAAAGGAGCTGGCATCTCACTCTCTTTGAATCTTCTTTATCATGCTAGGATTAACAGGAAAAAGCTAAAAATTTCAGAATTGCACCTTCCAATGTGGAGATATTACTGTTTGTGCATTTACAATATTCATTGATTTTTGCCATTGAAAAACATGTTTTTCATATACCAGAAATGTTTGAAGCTACTGACTGAATGAAAGGAGCTGGCATCTCACTCTCTTTGAATCTTCTTTATCATGCTAGGATTAGCAGGAAAAAGCAAAAAATTTCAGAATTGCACCTTGCAATGTGGAGATATTACTGTTTGTGCATTTACAATATTCATTGATTTTTGCCATTGAAAAACATGTTTTTCATATACCAGAAATGTTTGAAGCTACTGACTGAATGAAAGGAGCTGGCATCTCACTCTCTTTGAATCTTCTTTATCATGCTAGGATTAACAGGAAAAAGCAAAAAATTTCAGAATTGCACCTTGCAATGTGGAGATATTACTGTTTGTGCATTTACAATATTCATTGATTTTTGCCATTGAAAAACGTCCAGAAATGTTTGAAGCTACTGACTGAATGAAAGGAGCTGGCATCTCACTCTCTTTGAATCTTCTTTATCATGCTAGGATTAACAGGAAAAAGCTAAAAATTTCAGAATTGCACCTTGCAATGTGGAGATATTACTGTTTGTGCATTTACAATATTCATTGATTTTTGCCATTGAAAAACATGTTTTTCATATACCAGAAATGTTTGAAGCTACTGACTGAATGAAAGGAGCTGGCATCTCACTCTCTTTGAATCTTCTTTATCATGCTAGGATTAGCAGGAAAAAGCAAAAAATTTCAGAATTGCACCTTGCAATGTGGAGATATTACTGTTTGTGCATTTACAATATTCATTGATTTTTGCCATTGAAAAACATGTTTTTCATATACCAGAAATGTTTGAAGCTACTGACTGAATGAAAGGAGCTGGCATCTCACTCTCTTTGAATCTTCTTTATCATGCTAGGATTAGCAGGAAAAAGCAAAAAATTTCAGAATTGCACCTTGCAATGTGGAGATATTACTGTTTGTGCATTTACAATATTCATTGATTTTTGCCATTGAAAAACATGTTTTTCATATACCAGAAATGTTTGAAGCTACTGACTGAATGAAAGGAGCTGGCATCTCACTCTCTTTGAATCTTCTTTATCATGCTAGGATTAACAGGAAAAAGCAAAAAATTTCAGAATTGCACCTTGCAATGTGGAGATATTACTGTTTGTGCATTTACAATATTCATTGATTTTTGCCATTGAAAAACATCATGTTATTCATATACCAGAAATGTTTGAAGCTACTGACTGAATGAAAGGAGCTGGCATCTCACTCTCTTTGAATCTTCTTTATCATGCTAGGATTAGCAGGAAAAAGCAAAAAATTTCCGAATTGCACCTTGCAATGTGGAGATATTACTGTTTGTGCATTTACAATATTCATTGATTTTTGCCATTGAAAAACATGTTTTTCATATACCAGAAATGTTTGAAGCTACTGACTGAATGAAAGGAGCTGGCATCTCACTCTCTTTGAATCTTCTTTATCATGCTAGGATTAGCAGGAAAAAGCAAAAAATTTCAGAATTGCACCTTGCAATGTGGAGATATTACTGTTTGTGCATTTACAATATTCATTGATTTTTGCCATTGAAAAACATGTTTTTCATATACCAGAAATGTTTGAAGCTACTGACTGAATGAAAGGAGCTGGCATCTCACTCTCTTTGAATCTTCTTTATCATGCTAGGATTAACAGGAAAAAGCAAAAAATTTCAGAATTGCACCTTGCAATGTGGAGATATTACTGTTTGTGCATTTACAATATTCATTGATTTTTGCCATTGAAAAACATGTTTTTCATATACCAGAAATGTTTGAAGCTACTGACTGAATGAAAGGAGCTGGCATCTCACTCTCTTTGAATCTTCTTTATCATGCTAGGATTAGCAGGAAAAAGCAAAAAATTTCAGAATTGCACCTTGCAATGTGGAGATATTACTGTTTGTGCATTTACAATATTCATTGATTTTTGCCATTGAAAAACATGTTTTTCATATACCAGAAATGTTTGAAGCTACTGACTGAATGAAAGGAGCTGGCATCTCACTCTCTTTGAATCTTCTTTATCATGCTAGGATTAACAGGAAAAAGCAAAAAATTTCAGAATTGCACCTTGCAATGTGGAGATATTACTGTTTGTGCATTTACAATATTCATTGATTTTTGCCATTGAAAAACGTCCAGAAATGTTTGAAGCTACTGACTGAATGAAAGGAGCTGGCATCTCACTCTCTTTGAATCTTCTTTATCATGCTAGGATTAGCAGGAAAAAGCAAAAAATTTCAGAATTGCACCTTGCAATGTGGAGATATTGCTGTTTGTGCATTTACAATATTCATTGATTTTTGCCATTGAAAAACATCATGTTATTCATATACCAGAAATGTTTGAAGCTACTGACTGAATGAAAGGAGCTGGCATCTCACTCTCTTTGAATCTTCTTTATCATGCTAGGATTAGCAGGAAAAAGCAAAAAATTTCAGAATTGCACCTTGCAATGTGGAGATATTACTGTTTGTGCATTTACAATATTCATTGATTTTTGCCATTGAAAAACATGTTTTTCATATACCAGAAATGTTTGAAGCTACTGACTGAATGAAAGGAGCTGGCATCTCACTCTCTTTGAATCTTCTTTATCATGCTAGGATTAACAGGAAAAAGCAAAAAATTTCAGAATTGCACCTTGCAATGTGGAGATATTACTGTTTGTGCATTTACAATATTCATTGATTTTTGCCATTGAAAAACGTCCAGAAATGTTTGAAGCTACTGACTGAATGAAAGGAGCTGGCATCTCACTCTCTTTGAATCTTCTTTATCATGCTAGGATTAGCAGGAAAAAGCAAAAAATTTCAGAATTGCACCTTGCAATGTGGAGATATTACTGTTTGTGCATTTACAATATTCATTGATTTTTGCCATTGAAAAACATCATGTTATTCATATACCAGAAATGTTTGAAACTACTGACTGAATGAAAGGAGCTGGCATCTCACTCTCTTTGAATCTTCTTTATCATGCTAGGATTAGCAGGAAAAAGCAAAAAATTTCCGAATTGCACCTTGCAATGTGGAGATATTACTGTTTGTGCATTTACAATATTCATTGATTTTTGCCATTGAAAAACATGTTTTTCATATACCAGAAATGTTTGAAGCTACTGACTGAATGAAAGGAGCTGGCATCTCACTCTCTTTGAATCTTCTTTATCATGCTAGGATTAACAGGAAAAAGCAAAAAATTTCAGAATTGCACCTTGCAATGTGGAGATATTACTGTTTGTGCATTTACAATATTCATTGATTTTTGCCATTGAAAAACATGTTTTTCATATACCAGAAATGTTTGAAGCTACTGACTGAATGAAAGGAGCTGGCATCTCACTCTTTGAATCTTCTTTATCATGCTAGGATTAGCAGGAAAAAGCAAAAAATTTCAGAATTGCACCTTGCAATGTGGAGATATTACTGTTTGTGCATTTACAATATTCATTGATTTTTGCCATTGAAAAACATGTTTTTCATATACCAGAAATGTTTGAAGCTACTGACTGAATGAAAGGAGCTGGCATCTCACTCTCTTTGAATCTTCTTTATCATGCTAGGATTAACAGGAAAAAGCAAAAAATTTCAGAATTGCACCTTGCAATGTGGAGATATTACTGTTTGTGCATTTACAATATTCATTGATTTTTGCCATTGAAAAACATGTTTTTCATACACCAGAAATGTTTGAAGCTACTGACTGAATGAAAGGAGCTGGCATCTCACTCTCTTTGAATCTTCTTTATCATGCCAGGATTAACAGGAAAAAGCAAAAAATTTCAGAATTGCACCTTGCAATGTGGAGATATTACTGTTTGTGCATTTACAATATTCATTGATTTTTGCCATTGAAAAACATGTTTTTCATATACCAGAAATGTTTGAAGCTACTGACTGAATGAAAGGAGCTGGCATCTCACTCTTTGAATCTTCTTTATCATGCTAGGATTAGCAGGAAAAAGCAAAAAATTTCAGAATTGCACCTTGCAATGTGGAGATATTACTGTTTGTGCATTTACAATATTCATTGATTTTTGCCATTGAAAAACATGTTTTTCATATACCAGAAATGTTTGAAGCTACTGACTGAATGAAAGGAGCTGGCATCTCACTCTCTTTGAATCTTCTTTATCATGCTAGGATTAACAGGAAAAAGCAAAAAATTTCAGAATTGCACCTTGCAATGTGGAGATATTACTGTTTGTGCATTTACAATATTCATTGATTTTTGCCATTGAAAAACATGTTTTTCATACACCAGAAATGTTTGAAGCTACTGACTGAATGAAAGGAGCTGGCATCTCACTCTCTTTGAATCTTCTTTATCATGCCAGGATTAACAGGAAAAAGCAAAAAATTTCAGAATTGCACCTTGCAATGTGGAGATATTACTGTTTGTGCATTTACAATATCCATTGATTTTTGCCATTGAAAAACGTCCAGAAATGTTTGAAGCTACTGACTGAATGAAAGGAGCTGGCATCTCACTCTCTTTGAATCTTCTTTATCATGCTAGGATTAGCAGGAAAAAGCAAAAAATTTCAGAATTGCACCTTGCAATGTGGAGATATTACTGTTTGTGCATTTACAATATTCATTGATTTTTGCCATTGAAAAACATGTTTTTCATATTCCAGAAATGTTTGAAGCTACTGACTGAATGAAAGGAGCTGGCATCTCACTCTCTTTGAATCTTCTTTATCATGCTAGGATTAACAGGAAAAAGCAAAAAATTTCAGAATTGCACCTTGCAATGTGGAGATATTACTGTTTGTGCATTTACAATATTCATTGATTTTTGCCATTGAAAAACGTCCAGAAATGTTTGAAGCTACTGACTGAATGAAAGGAGCTGGCATCTCACTCTCTTTGAATCTTCTTTATCATGCTAGGATTAGCAGGAAAAAGCAAAATTCAGAATTGCACCTTGCAATGTGGAGATATTACTGTTTGTGCATTTACAATATTCATTGATTTTTGCCATTGAAAAACGTTTTTCATATACCAGAAATGTTTGAAGCTACTGACTGAATGAAAGGAGCTGGCATCTCACTCTCTTTGAATCTTCTTTATCATGCTAGGATTAACAGGAAAAAGCAAAAAATTTCAGAATTGCACCTTGCAATGTGGAGATATTACTGTTTGTGCATTTACAATATTCATTGATTTTTGCCATTGAAAAACATGTTTTTCATACACCAGAAATGTTTGAAGCTACTGACTGAATGAAAGGAGCTGGCATCTCACTCTCTTTGAATCTTCTTTATCATGCCAGGATTAACAGGAAAAAGCAAAAAATTTCAGAATTGCACCTTGCAATGTGGAGATATTACTGTTTGTGCATTTACAATATCCATTGATTTTTGCCATTGAAAAACGTCCAGAAATGTTTGAAGCTACTGACTGAATGAAAGGAGCTGGCATCTCACTCTCTTTGAATCTTCTTTATCATGCTAGGATTAGCAGGAAAAAGCAAAAAATTTCAGAATTGCACCTTGCAATGTGGAGATATTACTGTTTGTGCATTTACAATATTCATTGATTTTTGCCATTGAAAAACATGTTTTTCATATTCCAGAAATGTTTGAAGCTACTGACTGAATGAAAGGAGCTGGCATCTCACTCTCTTTGAATCTTCTTTATCATGCTAGGATTAACAGGAAAAAGCAAAAAATTTCAGAATTGCACCTTGCAATGTGGAGATATTACTGTTTGTGCATTTACAATATTCATTGATTTTTGCCATTGAAAAACGTCCAGAAATGTTTGAAGCTACTGACTGAATGAAAGGAGCTGGCATCTCACTCTCTTTGAATCTTCTTTATCATGCTAGGATTAGCAGGAAAAAGCAAAATTCAGAATTGCACCTTGCAATGTGGAGATATTACTGTTTGTGCATTTACAATATTCATTGATTTTTGCCATTGAAAAACGTTTTTCATATACCAGAAATGTTTGAAGCTACTGACTGAATGAAAGGAGCTGGCATCTCACTCTCTTTGAATCTTCTTTATCATGCTAGGATTAACAGGAAAAAGCAAAAAATTTCAGAATTGCACCTTGCAATGTGGAGATATTACTGTTTGTGCATTTACAATATTCATTGATTTTTGCCATTGAAAAACGTCCAGAAATGTTTGAAGCTACTGACTGAATGAAAGGAGCTGGCATCTCACTCTCTTTGAATCTTCTTTATCATGCTAGGATTAGCAGGAAAAAGCAAAAAATTTCAGAATTGCACCTTGCAATGTGGAGATATTACTGTTTGTGCATTTACAATATTCATTGATTTTTGCCATTGAAAAACATGTTTTTCATATACCAGAAATGTTTGAAGCTACTGACTGAATGAAAGGAGCTGGCATCTCACTCTCTTTGAATCTTCTTTATCATGCTAGGATTAACAGGAAAAAGCAAAAAATTTCAGAATTGCACCTTGCAATGTGGAGATATTACTGTTTGTGCATTTACAATATTCATTGATTTTTGCCATTGAAAAACATGTTTTTCATATACCAGAAATGTTTGAAGCTACTGACTGAATGAAAGGAGCTGGCATCTCACTCTCTTTGAATCTTCTTTATCATGCTAGGATTAACAGGAAAAAGCAAAAAATTTCAGAATTGCACCTTGCAATGTGGAGATATTACTGTTTGTGCATTTACAATATTCATTGATTTTTGCCATTGAAAAACGTCCAGAAATGTTTGAAGCTACTGACTGAATGAAAGGAGCTGGCATCTCACTCTCTTTGAATCTTCTTTATCATGCTAGGATTAGCAGGAAAAAGCAAAAAATTTCAGAATTGCACCTTGCAATGTGGAGATATTACTGTTTGTGCATTTACAATATTCATTGATTTTTGCCATTGAAAAACATGTTTTTCATATACCAGAAATGTTTGAAGCTACTGACTGAATGAAAGGAGCTGGCATCTCACTCTCTTTGAATCTTCTTTATCATGCTAGGATTAGCAGGAAAAAGCAAAAAATTTCAGAATTGCACCTTGCAATGTGGAGATATTACTGTTTGTGCATTTACAATATTCATTGATTTTTGCCATTGAAAAACATGTTTTTCATATACCAGAAATGTTTGAAGCTACTGACTGAATGAAAGGAGCTGGCATCTCACTCTCTTTGAATCTTCTTTATCATGCTAGGATTAACAGGAAAAATCAAAAAATTTCAGAATTGCACCTTGCAATGTGGAGATATTACTGTTTGTGCATTTACAATATTCATTGATTTTTGCCATTGAAAAACATGTTTTTCATATTCCAGAAATGTTTGAAGCTACTGACTGAATGAAAGGAGCTGGCATCTCACTCTCTTTGAATCTTCTTTATTATGCTAGGATTAACAGGAAAAAGCAAAAAATTTCAGAATTGCACCTTGCAATGTGGAGATATTACTGTTTGTGCATTTACAATATTCATTGATTTTTGCCATTGAAAAACGTCCAGAAATGTTTGAAGCTACTGACTGAATGAAAGGAGCTGGCATCTCACTCTCTTTGAATCTTCTTTATCATGCTAGGATTAGCAGGAAAAAGCAAAAAATTTCAGAATTGCACCTTGCAATGTGGAGATATTACTGTTTGTGCATTTACAATATTCATTGATTTTTGCCATTGAAAAACATGTTTTTCATATACCAGAAATGTTTGAAGCTACTGACTGAATGAAAGGAGCTGGCATCTCACTCTCTTTGAATCTTCTTTATCATGCTAGGATTAGCAGGAAAAAGCAAAAAATTTCAGAATTGCACCTTGCAATGTGGAGATATTACTGTTTGTGCATTTACAATATTCATTGATTTTTGCCATTGAAAAACATGTTTTTCATATACCAGAAATGTTTGAAGCTACTGACTGAATGAAAGGAGCTGGCATCTCACTCTCTTTGAATCTTCTTTATCATGCTAGGATTAACAGGAAAAAGCAAAAAATTTCAGAATTGCACCTTGCAATGTGGAGATATTACTGTTTGTGCATTTACAATATTCATTGATTTTAGCCATTGAAAAACGTCCAGAAATGTTTGAAGCTACTGACTGAATGAAAGGAGCTGGCATCTCACTCTCTTTGAATCTTCTTTATCATGCTAGGATTAACAGGAAAAAGCTAAAAATTTCAGAATTGCACCTTGCAATGTGGAGATATTGCTGTTTGTGCATTTACAATATTCATTGATTTTTGCCATTGAAAAACATGTTTTTCATATACCAGAAATGTTTGAAGCTACTGACTGAATGAAAGGAGCTGGCATCTCACTCTCTTTGAATCTTCTTTATCATGCTAGGATTAGCAGGAAAAAGCAAAAAATTTCAGAATTGCACCTTGCATTGTGGAGATATTACTGTTTGTGCATTTACAATATTCATTGATTTTTGCCATTGAAAAACGTTTTTCATATACCAGAAATGTTTGAAGCTACTGACTGAATGAAAGGAGCTGGCATCTCACTCTCTTTGAATCTTCTTTATCATGCTAGGATTAGCAGGAAAAAGCAAAAAATTTCAGAATTGCACCTTGCAATGTGGAGATATTACTGTTTGTGCATTTACAATATTCATTGATTTTTGCCATTGAAAAACATGTTTTTCATATACCAGAAATGTTTGAAGCTACTGACTGAATGAAAGGAGCTGGCATCTCACTCTGAATCTTCTTTATCATGCTAGGATTAACAGGAAAAAGCAAAAAATTTCAGAATTGCACCTTGCAATGTGGAGATATTACTGTTTGTGCATTTACAATATTCATTGATTTTTGCCATTGAAAAACATGTTTTTCATATACCAGAAATGTTTGAAGCTACTGACTGAATGAAAGGAGCTGGCATCTCACTCTCTTTGAATCTTCTTTATCATGCTAGGATTAACAGGAAAAAGCAAAAAATTTCAGAATTGCACCTTGCAATGTGGAGATATTACTGTTTGTGCATTTACAATATTCATTGATTTTTGCCATTGAAAAACGTCCAGAAATGTTTGAAGCTACTGACTGAATGAAAGGAGCTGGCATCTCACTCTCTTTGAATCTTCTTTATCATGCTAGGATTAGCAGGAAAAAGCAAAAAATTTCAGAATTGCACCTTGCAATGTGGAGATATTACTGTTTGTGCATTTACAATATTCATTGATTTTTGCCATTGAAAAACATGTTTTTCATATACCAGAAATGTTTGAAGCTACTGACTGAATGAAAGGAGCTGGCATCTCACTCTCTTTGAATCTTCTTTATCATGCTAGGATTAACAGGAAAAAGCAAAAAATTTCAGAATTGCACCTTGCAATGTGGAGATATTACTGTTTGTGCATTTACAATATTCATTGATTTTAGCCATTGAAAAACGTCCAGAAATGTTTGAAGCTACTGACTGAATGAAAGGAGCTGGCATCTCACTCTCTTTGAATCTTCTTTATCATGCTAGGATTAACAGGAAAAAGCTAAAAATTTCAGAATTGCACCTTGCAATGTGGAGATATTGCTGTTTGTGCATTTACAATATTCATTGATTTTTGCCATTGAAAAACATGTTTTTCATATACCAGAAATGTTTGAAGCTACTGACTGAATGAAAGGAGCTGGCATCTCACTCTCTTTGAATCTTCTTTATCATGCTAGGATTAGCAGGAAAAAGCAAAAAATTTCAGAATTGCACCTTGCATTGTGGAGATATTACTGTTTGTGCATTTACAATATTCATTGATTTTTGCCATTGAAAAACGTTTTTCATATACCAGAAATGTTTGAAGCTACTGACTGAATGAAAGGAGCTGGCATCTCACTCTCTTTGAATCTTCTTTATCATGCTAGGATTAGCAGGAAAAAGCAAAAAATTTCAGAATTGCACCTTGCAATGTGGAGATATTACTGTTTGTGCATTTACAATATTCATTGATTTTTGCCATTGAAAAACATGTTTTTCATATACCAGAAATGTTTGAAGCTACTGACTGAATGAAAGGAGCTGGCATCTCACTCTGAATCTTCTTTATCATGCTAGGATTAACAGGAAAAAGCAAAAAATTTCAGAATTGCACCTTGCAATGTGGAGATATTACTGTTTGTGCATTTACAATATTCATTGATTTTTGCCATTGAAAAACATGTTTTTCATATACCAGAAATGTTTGAAGCTACTGACTGAATGAAAGGAGCTGGCATCTCACTCTCTTTGAATCTTCTTTATCATGCTAGGATTAACAGGAAAAAGCAAAAAATTTCAGAATTGCACCTTGCAATGTGGAGATATTACTGTTTGTGCATTTACAATATTCATTGATTTTTGCCATTGAAAAACGTCCAGAAATGTTTGAAGCTACTGACTGAATGAAAGGAGCTGGCATCTCACTCTCTTTGAATCTTCTTTATCATGCTAGGATTAGCAGGAAAAAGCAAAAAATTTCAGAATTGCACCTTGCAATGTGGAGATATTACTGTTTGTGCATTTACAATATTCATTGATTTTTGCCATTGAAAAACATGTTTTTCATATACCAGAAATGTTTGAAGCTACTGACTGAATGAAAGGAGCTGGCATCTCACTCTCTTTGAATCTTCTTTATCATGCTAGGATTAACAGGAAAAAGCAAAAAATTTCAGAATTGCACCTTGCAATGTGGAGATATTACTGTTTGTGCATTTACAATATTCATTGATTTTTGCCATTGAAAAACGTCCAGAAATGTTTGAAGCTACTGACTGAATGAAAGGAGCTGGCATCTCACTCTCTTTGAATCTTCTTTATCATGCTAGGATTAACAGGAAAAAGCTAAAAATTTCAGAATTGCACCTTGCAATGTGGAGATATTACTGTTTGTGCATTTACAATATTCATTGATTTTTGCCATTGAAAAACATGTTTTTCATATACCAGAAATGTTTGAAGCTACTGACTGAATGAAAGGAGCTGGCATCTCACTCTCTTTGAATCTTCTTTATCATGCTAGGATTAGCAGGAAAAAGCAAAAAATTTCAGAATTGCACCTTGCAATGTGGAGATATTACTGTTTGTGCATTTACAATATTCATTGATTTTTGCCATTGAAAAACATGTTTTTCATATACCAGAAATGTTTGAAGCTACTGACTGAATGAAAGGAGCTGGCATCTCACTCTCTTTGAATCTTCTTTATCATGCTAGGATTAGCAGGAAAAAGCAAAACATTTCAGAATTGCACCTTGCAATGTGGAGATATTACTGTTTGTGCATTTACAATATTCATTGATTTTTGCCATTGAAAAACATGTTTTTCATATACCAGAAATGTTTGAAGCTACTGACTGAATGAAAGGAGCTGGCATCTCACTCTCTTTGAATCTTCTTTATCATGCTAGGATTAACAGGAAAAAGCAAAAAATTTCAGAATTGCACCTTGCAATGTGGAGATATTACTGTTTGTGCATTTACAATATTCATTGATTTTTGCCATTGAAAAACGTCCAGAAATGTTTGAAGCTACTGACTGAATGAAAGGAGCTGGCATCTCACTCTCTTTGAATCTTCTTTATCATGCTAGGATTAGCAGGAAAAAGCAAAAAATTTCAGAATTGCACCTTGCAATGTGGAGATATTACTGTTTGTGCATTTACAATATTTCAATGGCAAAAATCAATGAATATTGTAAATGCACAAACAGTAATTTATCCGCATTGCAAGGTGCAATTCTGAAATTTTTTGCTTTTTCCTGCTCCTCTTAGCATGATAACGAAGATTCAAAGAGAGTGAGATGCCAGCTCCTTTCATTCAGTCAGTAGCTTCAAACATTTCTGGTATATGAATAACATGATGTTTTTCAATGGCAAAAATCAATGAATATTGTAAATGCACAAACAGTAATTTCTCCGCATAGCAAGGTGCAATTCTGAAATTTTTTGCTTTTTCCTGCTCCTCTTAGCATGATAAAGAAGATTCAAAGAGAGTGAGATGCCAGCTCCTTTCATTCAGTCAGTAGCTTCAATCATTTCTGGACGTTTTTCAATGGCAAAAATCAATAAATATTGTAAATGCACAAACAGTAATTTCTCCGCATTGCAAGGTGCAATTCTGAAATTTTTTGCTTTTTCCTGCTCCTCTTAGCATGATAAAGAAGATTCAAAGAGAGTGAGATGCCAGCTCCTTTCATTCAGTCAGTAGCTTCAAACATTTCTGGTATATGAATAACATGATGTTTTTCAATGGCAAAAATCAATGAATATTGGAAATGCACAAACAGTAATTTCTCCGCATTGCAAGGTGCAATTCTGAAATTTTTTGCTTTTTCCTGCTCCTCTTAGCATGATAAGGAAGATTCAAAGAGAGTGAGATGCCAGCTCCTTTCATTCAGTCAGTAGCTTCAATCATTTCTGGACGTTTTTCAATGGCAAAAATCAATGAATATTGTAAATGCACAAACAGTAATTTCTCCGCATTGCAAGGTGCAATTCTGAAATTTTTTACTTTTTCCTGCTCCTCTTAGCATGGTAAAGAAGATTCAAAGAGTGAGATGCCAGCTCCTTTCATTCAGTCAGTAGCTTCAATCATTTCTGGTATATGAATAACATGATGTTTTTCAATGGCAAAAATCAATGAATATTGTAAATGCACAAACAGTAATTTCTCCGCAATGCAAGGTGCAATTCTGAAATTTTTTGCTTTTTCCTGCTCCTCTTAGCATGATAAAGAAGATTCAAAGAGAGTGAGATGCCAGCTCCTTTCATTCAGTCAGTAGCTTCAATCATTTCTGGACGTTTTTCAATGGCAAAAATCAATGAATATTGTAAATGCATAAACTAATTTCTCCGCATTGCAAGGTGCAATTCTGAAATTTTTTGCTTTTTCCTGCTCCTCTTAGCATGATAAAGAAGATTCAAAGAGAGTGAGATGCCAGCTCCTTTCATTCAGTCAGTAGCTTCAATCATTTCTGGTAAATGAATAACATGATGTTTTTCAATGGCAAAAATCAATGAATTTTGTAAATGCACAAACAGTAATTTCTCCGCATTGCAAGGCGCAATTCTGAAATTTTTTGCTTTTTCCTGCTCCTCTTAGCATGATAAAGAAGATTCAAAGAGAGTGAGATGCCAGCTCCTTTCATTCAGTCAGTAGCTTCAATCATTTCTGGACGTTTTTCAATGGCAAAAATCAATGAATATTGTAAATGCACAAACAGTAATTTCTCCGCATTGCAAGGTGCAATTCTGAAATTTTTTGCTTTTTCCTGCTCCTCTTAGCATGATAAAGAAGATTCAAAGAGAGTGAGATGCCAGCTCCTTTCATTCAGTCACTAGGTTCAATCATTTCTGGACGTTTTTCAATGGCAAAAATCAATGAATATTGTAAATGCACAAACAGTAATTTCTCCACATTGCAAGGTGCAATTCTGAAATTTTTTGCTTTTTCCTGCTCCTCTTATCATGATAAAGAAGATTCAAAGAGAGTGAGGTGCCAGCTCCTTTCATTCAGTCAGTAGCTTCAAACATTTCTGGTATATGAATAACATGTTTTTCAATGGCAAAAATCAATGAATATTGTAAATGCACAAACAGTAATTTCTCCGCATTGCAAGGTGCAATTCTGAAATTTTTTGCTTTTTCCTGCTCCTCTTAGCATGATAAAGAAGATTCAAAGAGAGTGAGATGCCAGCTCCTTTCATTCAGTCAGTAGCTTCAATCATTTCTGGACGTTTTTCAATGTCAAAAATCAATGAATATTGTAAATGCACAAACAGTAATTTCTCCGCATTGCAAGGTGCAATTCTGAAATTTTTTGCTTTTTCCTGCTCCTCTTAGCATGATAAAGAAGATTCAAAGAGAGTGAGATGCCAGCTCCTTTCATTCAGTCAGTAGCTTCAATCATTTCTGGAAGTTTTTCAATGGCAAAAATCAATGAATATTGTAAATGCACAAACTGTAATTTCTCCGCATTGCAAGGTGCAATTCTGAAATTTTTTGCTTTTTCCTGCTCCTCTTAGCATGATAAAGAAGATTCAAAGAGAGTGAGATGCCAGCTCCTTTCATTCAGTCAGTAGCTTCAATCATTTCTGGACGTTTTTCAATGGCAAAAATCAATGAATATTGTAAATGCACAAACAGTAATTTCTCCGCATTGCAAGGTGCAATTCTGAAATTTTTTGCTTTTTCCTGCTCCTCTTAGCATGATAAAGAAGATTCAAAGAGAGTGAGATGCCAGCTCCTTTCATTCAGTCAGTAGCTTCAAACATTTCTGG
Source organism: Phyllobates terribilis (assembly GCF_046119375.1). NCBI lineage: Eukaryota > Metazoa > Chordata > Amphibia > Anura > Dendrobatidae > Phyllobates > Phyllobates terribilis. The sequence continues at coordinate 19,005 of NW_027364251.1, forward strand.
TATATGAATAACATGATGTTTTTCAATGGCAAAAATCAATGAATATTGTAAATGCACAAACAGTAATTTCTCCGCATTGCAAGGTGCAATTCTGAAATTTTTTGCTTTTTCCTGCTCCTCTTAGCATGATAAAGAAGATTCAAAGAGAGTGAGATGCCAGCTCCTTTCATTCAGTCAGTAGCTTCAATCATTTCTGGACGTTTTTCAATGGCAAAAATCAATGAATATTGTAAATGCACAAACAGTAATTTCTCCGCATTGCAAGGTGCAATTCTGAAATTTTTTGCTTTTTCCTGCTCCTCTTAGCATGATAAAGAAGATTCAAAGAGAGTGAGATGCCAGCTCCTTTCATTCAGTCAGTAGCTTCAAACATTTCTGGTATATGAATAACATGATGTTTTTCAATGGCAAAAATCAATGAATATTGTAAATGCACAAACAGTAATTTCTCCGCATTGCAAGGTGCAATTCTGAAATTTTTTGCTTTTTCCTGCTCCTCTTAGCATGATAAAGAAGATTCAAAGAGAGTGAGATGCCAGCTCCTTTCATTCAGTCAGTAGCTTCAAACATTTCTGGACGTTTTTCAATTGCAAAAATCAATGGATATTGTAAATGCACAAACAGTAATTTCTCCGCATTGCAAGGTGCAATTCTGAAATTTTTTGCTTTTTCCTGCTCCTCTTAGCATGATAAAGAAGATTCAAAGAGAGTGAGATGCCAGCTACTTTCATTCAGTCAGTAGCTTCAATCATTTCTGGTATATGAATAACATGATGTTTTTCAATGGCAAAAATCAATGAATATTGTAAATGCACAAACAGTAATTTCTCCGCATTGCAAGGTGCAATTCTGAAATTTTTTGCTTTTTCCTGCTCCTCTTAGCATGATAAAGAAGATTCAAAGAGAGTGAGATGCCAGCTCCTTTCATTCAGTCAGTAGCTTCAAACATTTCTGGTATATGAATAACATGATGTTTTTCAATGGCAAAAATCAATGAATATTGTAAATGCACAAACAGTAATTTCTCCGCATTGCAAGGTGCAATTCTGAAATTTTTTGCTTTTTCCTGCTCCTCTTAGCATGATAAAGAAGATTCAAAGAGAGTGAGATGCCAGCTCCTTTCATTCAGTCAGTAGCTTCAAACATTTCTGGACGTTTTTCAATTGCAAAAATCAATGGATATTGTAAATGCACAAACAGTAATTTCTCCGCATTGCAAGGTGCAATTCTGAAATTTTTTGCTTTTTCCTGCTCCTCTTAGCATGATAAAGAAGATTCAAAGAGAGTGAGATGCCAGCTACTTTCATTCAGTCAGTAGCTTCAATCATTTCTGGTATATGAATAACATGATGTTTTTCAATGGCAAAAATCAATGAATATTGTAAATGCACAAACAGTAATTTCTCCGCATTGCAAGGTGCAATTCTGAAATTTTTTGCTTTTTCCTGCTCCTCTTAGCATGATAAAGAAGATTCAAAGAGAGTGAGATGCCAGCTCCTTTCATTCAGTCAGTAGCTTCAATCATTTCTGGTATATGAATAACATGATGTTTTTCAATGGCAAAAATCAATGAATATTGTAAATGCGCAAAGAGTAATTTATCCGCATTGCAAGGTGCAATTCTGAAATTTTTTGCTTTTTCCTGCTCCTCTTAGCATGATAAAGAAGATTCAAAGAGAGTGAGATGCCAGCTCATTTCATTCAGTCAGTAGCTTCAAACATTTCTGGTATATGAATAACATGATGTTTTTCAATGGCAAAAATCAATGAATATTGTAAATGTACAAACAGTAATTTCTCCGCATTGCAAGGTGCAATTCTGAAATTTTTTGCTTTTTCCTGCTCCTCTTAGCATGATAAAGAAGATTCAAAGAGAGTGAGATGCCAGCTCCTTTCATTCAGTCAGTAGCTTCAACCATTTCTGGTATATGAATAACATGATGTTTTTCAATGGCAAAAATCAATGAATTTTGTAAATGCACAAACAGCAATTTCTCCGCGTTGCAAGGTGCAATTCTGAAATTTTTTGCTTTTTCCTGCTCCTCTTAGCATGATAAAGAAGATTCAAAGAGAGTGAGATGCCAGCTCCTTTCATTCAGTCAGTAGCTTCAATCATTTCTGGACGTTTTTCAATGGCAAAAATCAATGAATATTGTAAATGCACAAACAGTAATTTCTCCGCATTGCAAGGTGCAATTCTGAAATTTTTTGCTTTTTCCTGCTCCTCTTAGCATGATAAAGAAGATTCAAAGAGAGTGAGATGCCAGCTCCTTTCATTCAGTCAGTAGCTTCAAACATTTCTGGTATATGAATAACATGATGTTTTTCAATGGCAAAAATCAATGAATATTGTAAATGCACAAACAGTAATTTCTCCGCATTGCAAGGTGCAATTCTGAAATTTTTTGCTTTTTCCTGCTCCTCTTAGCATGATAAAGAAGATTCAAAGAGAGTGAGATGCCAGCTCCTTTCGTTCAGTCAGTAGCTTCAATCATTTCTGGACGTTTTTCAATGGTAAAAATCAATGAATATTGTAAATGCACAAACAGTAATTTCTCCGCATTGCAAGGTGCAATTCTGAAATTTTTTGCTTTTTCCTGCTCCTCTTAGCATGATAAAGAAGATTCAAAGAGAGTGAGATGCCAGCTCCTTTCATTCAGTCAGTAGCTTCAAACATTTCTGGTATATGAATAACATGATGTTTTTCAATGGCAAAAATCAATGAATATTGTAAATGCACAAACAGTAATTTCTCCGCATTGCAAGGTGCAATTCTGAAATTTTTTGCTTTTTCCTGCTCCTCTTAGCATGATAAAGAAGATTCAAAGAGAGTGAGATGCCAGCTCCTTTCATTCAGTCAGTAGCTTCAAACATTTCTGGTATATGAATAACATGATGTTTTTCAATGGCAAAAATCAATGAATATTGTAAATGCACAAACAGTAATTTCTCCGCATTGCAAGGTGCAATTCTGAAATTTTTTGCTTTTTCCTGCTCCTCTTAGCATGATAAAGAAGATTCAAAGAGAGTGACATGCCAGCTCCTTTCATTCAGTCAGTAGCTTCAATCATTTCTGGACGTTTTTCAATGGCAAAAATCAATGAATATTGTAAATGCACAAACAGTAATTTCTCCGCATTGCAAGGTGCAATTCTGAAATTTTTTGCTTTTTCCTGCTCCTCTTAGCATGATAAAGAGATTCAAAGAGAGTGAGATGCCAGCTCCTTTCATTCAGTCAGTAGCTTCAAACATTTCTGGTATATGAATAACATAATGTTTTTCAATGGTAAAAATCAATGAATATTGTAAATGCACAAACAGTAATTTCTCCGCATTGCAAGGTGCAATTCTGAAATTTTTTGCTTTTTCCTGCTCCTCTTAGCATGATAAAGAAGATTCAAAGAGAGTGAGATGCCAGCTCCTTTCATTCAGTCAGTAGCTTCAATCATTTCTGGTATATGAATAACATGATGTTTTTCAATGGCAAAAATCAATGAATATTGTAAATGCACAAACAGTAATTTATCCGCATTGCAAGGTGCAATTCTGAAATTTTTTGCTTTTTCCTGCTCCTCTTAGCATGATAAAGAAGATTCAAAGAGAGTGAGATGCCAGCTCCTTTCATTCAGTCAGTAGCTTCAAACATTTCTGGTATATGAATAACATGATGTTTTTCAATGGCAAAAATCAATGAATTTTGTAAATGCACAAACAGTAATTTCTCCGCATTGCAAGGCGCAATTCTGAAATTTTTTGCTTTTTCCTGCTCCTCTTAGCATGATAAAGAAGATTCAAAGAGAGTGAGATGCCAGCTCCTTTCATTCAGTCAGTAGCTTCAATCATTTCTGGACGTTTTTCAATGGCAAAAATCAATGAATATTGTAAATGCACAAACAGTAATTTCTCCGCATTGCAAGGTGCAATTCTGAAATTTTTTGCTTTTTCCTGCTCCTCTTAGCATGATAAAGAAGATTCAAAGAGAGTGAGATGCCAGCTCCTTTCATTCAGTCACTAGGTTCAATCATTTCTGGACGTTTTTCAATGGCAAAAATCAATGAATATTGTAAATGCACAAACAGTAATTTCTCCACATTGCAAGGTGCAATTCTGAAATTTTTTGCTTTTTCCTGCTCCTCTTATCATGATAAAGAAGATTCAAAGAGAGTGAGGTGCCAGCTCCTTTCATTCAGTCAGTAGCTTCAAACATTTCTGGTATATGAATAACATGTTTTTCAATGGCAAAAATCAATGAATATTGTAAATGCACAAACAGTAATTTCTCCGCATTGCAAGGTGCAATTCTGAAATTTTTTGCTTTTTCCTGCTCCTCTTAGCATGATAAAGAAGATTCAAAGAGAGTGAGATGCCAGCTCCTTTCATTCAGTCAGTAGCTTCAATCATTTCTGGACGTTTTTCAATGTCAAAAATCAATGAATATTGTAAATGCACAAACAGTAATTTCTCCGCATTGCAAGGTGCAATTCTGAAATTTTTTGCTTTTTCCTGCTCCTCTTAGCATGATAAAGAAGATTCAAAGAGAGTGAGATGCCAGCTCCTTTCATTCAGTCAGTAGCTTCAATCATTTCTGGAAGTTTTTCAATGGCAAAAATCAATGAATATTGTAAATGCACAAACTGTAATTTCTCCGCATTGCAAGGTGCAATTCTGAAATTTTTTGCTTTTTCCTGCTCCTCTTAGCATGATAAAGAAGATTCAAAGAGAGTGAGATGCCAGCTCCTTTCATTCAGTCAGTAGCTTCAATCATTTCTGGACGTTTTTCAATGGCAAAAATCAATGAATATTGTAAATGCACAAACAGTAATTTCTCCGCATTGCAAGGTGCAATTCTGAAATTTTTTGCTTTTTCCTGCTCCTCTTAGCATGATAAAGAAGATTCAAAGAGAGTGAGATGCCAGCTCCTTTCATTCAGTCAGTAGCTTCAAACATTTCTGGTATATGAATAACATGATGTTTTTCAATGGCAAAAATCAATGAATATTGTAAATGCACAAACAGTAATTTCTCCGCATTGCAAGGTGCAATTCTGAAATTTTTTGCTTTTTCCTGCTCCTCTTAGCATGATAAAGAAGATTCAAAGAGAGTGAGATGCCAGCTCCTTTCATTCAGTCAGTAGCTTCAATCATTTCTGGACGTTTTTCAATGGCAAAAATCAATGAATATTGTAAATGCACAAACAGTAATTTCTCCGCATTGCAAGGTGCAATTCTGAAATTTTTTGCTTTTTCCTGCTCCTCTTAGCATGATAAAGAAGATTCAAAGAGAGTGAGATGCCAGCTCCTTTCATTCAGTCAGTAGCTTCAAACATTTCTGGTATATGAATAACATGATGTTTTTCAATGGCAAAAATCAATGAATATTGTAAATGCACAAACAGTAATTTCTCCGCATTGCAAGGTGCAATTCTGAAATTTTTTGCTTTTTCCTGCTCCTCTTAGCATGATAAAGAAGATTCAAAGAGAGTGAGATGCCAGCTCCTTTCATTCAGTCAGTAGCTTCAAACATTTCTGGACGTTTTTCAATTGCAAAAATCAATGGATATTGTAAATGCACAAACAGTAATTTCTCCGCATTGCAAGGTGCAATTCTGAAATTTTTTGCTTTTTCCTGCTCCTCTTAGCATGATAAAGAAGATTCAAAGAGAGTGAGATGCCAGCTACTTTCATTCAGTCAGTAGCTTCAATCATTTCTGGTATATGAATAACATGATGTTTTTCAATGGCAAAAATCAATGAATATTGTAAATGCACAAACAGTAATTTCTCCGCATTGCAAGGTGCAATTCTGAAATTTTTTGCTTTTTCCTGCTCCTCTTAGCATGATAAAGAAGATTCAAAGAGAGTGAGATGCCAGCTCCTTTCATTCAGTCAGTAGCTTCAAACATTTCTGGTATATGAATAACATGATGTTTTTCAATGGCAAAAATCAATGAATATTGTAAATGCACAAACAGTAATTTCTCCGCATTGCAAGGTGCAATTCTGAAATTTTTTGCTTTTTCCTGCTCCTCTTAGCATGATAAAGAAGATTCAAAGAGAGTGAGATGCCAGCTCCTTTCATTCAGTCAGTAGCTTCAAACATTTCTGGACGTTTTTCAATTGCAAAAATCAATGGATATTGTAAATGCACAAACAGTAATTTCTCCGCATTGCAAGGTGCAATTCTGAAATTTTTTGCTTTTTCCTGCTCCTCTTAGCATGATAAAGAAGATTCAAAGAGAGTGAGATGCCAGCTACTTTCATTCAGTCAGTAGCTTCAATCATTTCTGGTATATGAATAACATGATGTTTTTCAATGGCAAAAATCAATGAATATTGTAAATGCACAAACAGTAATTTCTCCGCATTGCAAGGTGCAATTCTGAAATTTTTTGCTTTTTCCTGCTCCTCTTAGCATGATAAAGAAGATTCAAAGAGAGTGAGATGCCAGCTCCTTTCATTCAGTCAGTAGCTTCAATCATTTCTGGTATATGAATAACATGATGTTTTTCAATGGCAAAAATCAATGAATATTGTAAATGCGCAAAGAGTAATTTATCCGCATTGCAAGGTGCAATTCTGAAATTTTTTGCTTTTTCCTGCTCCTCTTAGCATGATAAAGAAGATTCAAAGAGAGTGAGATGCCAGCTCATTTCATTCAGTCAGTAGCTTCAAACATTTCTGGTATATGAATAACATGATGTTTTTCAATGGCAAAAATCAATGAATATTGTAAATGTACAAACAGTAATTTCTCCGCATTGCAAGGTGCAATTCTGAAATTTTTTGCTTTTTCCTGCTCCTCTTAGCATGATAAAGAAGATTCAAAGAGAGTGAGATGCCAGCTCCTTTCATTCAGTCAGTAGCTTCAACCATTTCTGGTATATGAATAACATGATGTTTTTCAATGGCAAAAATCAATGAATTTTGTAAATGCACAAACAGCAATTTCTCCGCGTTGCAAGGTGCAATTCTGAAATTTTTTGCTTTTTCCTGCTCCTCTTAGCATGATAAAGAAGATTCAAAGAGAGTGAGATGCCAGCTCCTTTCATTCAGTCAGTAGCTTCAATCATTTCTGGACGTTTTTCAATGGCAAAAATCAATGAATATTGTAAATGCACAAACAGTAATTTCTCCGCATTGCAAGGTGCAATTCTGAAATTTTTTGCTTTTTCCTGCTCCTCTTAGCATGATAAAGAAGATTCAAAGAGAGTGAGATGCCAGCTCCTTTCATTCAGTCAGTAGCTTCAAACATTTCTGGTATATGAATAACATGATGTTTTTCAATGGCAAAAATCAATGAATATTGTAAATGCACAAACAGTAATTTCTCCGCATTGCAAGGTGCAATTCTGAAATTTTTTGCTTTTTCCTGCTCCTCTTAGCATGATAAAGAAGATTCAAAGAGAGTGAGATGCCAGCTCCTTTCGTTCAGTCAGTAGCTTCAATCATTTCTGGACGTTTTTCAATGGTAAAAATCAATGAATATTGTAAATGCACAAACAGTAATTTCTCCGCATTGCAAGGTGCAATTCTGAAATTTTTTGCTTTTTCCTGCTCCTCTTAGCATGATAAAGAAGATTCAAAGAGAGTGAGATGCCAGCTCCTTTCATTCAGTCAGTAGCTTCAAACATTTCTGGTATATGAATAACATGATGTTTTTCAATGGCAAAAATCAATGAATATTGTAAATGCACAAACAGTAATTTCTCCGCATTGCAAGGTGCAATTCTGAAATTTTTTGCTTTTTCCTGCTCCTCTTAGCATGATAAAGAAGATTCAAAGAGAGTGAGATGCCAGCTCCTTTCATTCAGTCAGTAGCTTCAAACATTTCTGGTATATGAATAACATGATGTTTTTCAATGGCAAAAATCAATGAATATTGTAAATGCACAAACAGTAATTTCTCCGCATTGCAAGGTGCAATTCTGAAATTTTTTGCTTTTTCCTGCTCCTCTTAGCATGATAAAGAAGATTCAAAGAGAGTGACATGCCAGCTCCTTTCATTCAGTCAGTAGCTTCAATCATTTCTGGACGTTTTTCAATGGCAAAAATCAATGAATATTGTAAATGCACAAACAGTAATTTCTCCGCATTGCAAGGTGCAATTCTGAAATTTTTTGCTTTTTCCTGCTCCTCTTAGCATGATAAAGAGATTCAAAGAGAGTGAGATGCCAGCTCCTTTCATTCAGTCAGTAGCTTCAAACATTTCTGGTATATGAATAACATAATGTTTTTCAATGGTAAAAATCAATGAATATTGTAAATGCACAAACAGTAATTTCTCCGCATTGCAAGGTGCAATTCTGAAATTTTTTGCTTTTTCCTGCTCCTCTTAGCATGATAAAGAAGATTCAAAGAGAGTGAGATGCCAGCTCCTTTCATTCAGTCAGTAGCTTCAATCATTTCTGGTATATGAATAACATGATGTTTTTCAATGGCAAAAATCAATGAATATTGTAAATGCACAAACAGTAATTTATCCGCATTGCAAGGTGCAATTCTGAAATTTTTTGCTTTTTCCTGCTCCTCTTAGCATGATAAAGAAGATTCAAAGAGAGTGAGATGCCAGCTCCTTTCATTCAGTCAGTAGCTTCAAACATTTCTGGTATATGAATAACATGATGTTTTTCAATGGCAAAAATCAATGAATATTGTAAATGCACAAACAGTAATTTCTCCGCATTGCAAGGTGCAATTCTGAAATTTTTTGCTTTTTCCTGCTCCTCTTAGCATGATAAATAAGATTCAAAGAGAGTGAGATGCCAGCTCCTTTCATTCAGTCAGTAGCTTCAATCATTTCTGGAAGTTTTTCAATGGCAAAAATCAATGAATATTGTAAATGCACAAACAGTAATTTCTCCGCATTGCAAGGTGCAATTCTGAAATTTTTTGCTTTTTCCTGCTCCTCTTAGCATGATAAAGAAGATTCAAAGAGAGTGAGATGCCAGCTCCTTTCATTCAGTCAGTAGCTTCAATCATTTCTGGACGTTTTTCAATGGCAAAAATCAATGAATATTGTAAATGCACAAACAGTAATTTCTCCGCATTGCAAGGTGCAATTCTGAAATTTTTTGCTTTTTCCTGCTCCTCTTAGCATGATAAAGAAGATTCAAAGAGAGTGAGATGCCAGCTCCTTTCATTCAGTCAGTAGCTTCAATCATTTCTGGAAGTTTTTCAATGGCAAAAATTAATGAATATTGTAAATGCACAAACAGTAATTTCTCCGCATTGCAAGGTGCAATTCTGAAATTTTTTGCTTTTTCCTGCTCCTCTTAGCATGATAAAGAAGATTCAAAGAGAGTGAGATGCCAGCTCCTTTCATTCAGTCAGTAGCTTCAATCATTTCTGGACGTTTTTCAATGGCAAAAATCAATGAATATTGTAAATGCACAAACAGTAATTTCTCCGCATTGCAAGGTGCAATTCTGAAATTTTTTGCTTTCTCCTGCTCCTCTTAGCATGATAAAGAAGATTCAAAGAGAGTGAGATGCCAGCTCCTTTCATTCAGTCAGTAGCTTCAAACATTTCTGGTATATGAATAACATGATGTTTTTCAATGGCAAAAATCAATGAATATTGTAAATGCACAAACAGTAATTTCTCCGCATTGCAAGGTGCAATTCTGAAATTTTTTGCTTTTTCCTGCTCCTCTTAGCATGATAAAGAAGATTCAAAGAGAGTGAGATGCCAGCTCCTTTCATTCAGTCAGTAGCTTCAATCATTTCTGGACGTTTTTCAATGGCAAAAATCAATGAATATTGTAAATGCACAAACAGTAATTTCTCCGCATTGCAAGGTGCAATTCTGAAATTTTTTGCTTTTTCCTGCTCCTCTTAGCATGATAAAGAAGATTCAAAGAGAGTGAGATGCCAGCTCCTTTCATTCAGTCAGTAGCTTCAAACATTTCTGGTATATGAATAACATGATGTTTTTCAATGGCAAAAATCAATGAATATTGTAAATGCACAAACAGTAATTTCTCCGCATTGCAAGGTGCAATTCTGAAATTTTTTGCTTTTTCCTGCTCCTCTTAGCATGATAAAGAAGATTCAAAGAGAGTGAGATGCCAGCTCCTTTCATTCAGTCAGTAGCTTCAATCATTTCTGGACGTTTTTCAATGGCAAAAATCAATGAATATTGTAAATGCACAAACAGTAATTTCTCCGCATTGCAAGGTGCAATTCTGAAATTTTTTGCTTTTTCCTGCTCCTCTTAGCATGATAAAGAAGATTCAAAGAGAGTGAGATGCCAGCTCCTTTCATTCAGTCAGTAGCTTCAATCATTTCTGGAAGTTTTTCAATGGCAAAAATCAATGAATATTGTAAATGCACAAACAGTAATTTCTCCGCATTGCAAGGTGCAATTCTGAAATTTTTTGCTTTTTCCTGCTCCTCTTAGCATGATAAAGAAGATTCAAAGAGAGTGAGATGCCAGCTCCTTTCATTCAGTCAGTAGCTTCAATCATTTCTGGACGTTTTTCAATGGCAAAAATCAATGAATATTGTAAATGCACAAACAGTAATTTCTCCGCATTGCAAGGTGCAATTCTGAAATTTTTTGCTTTTTCCTGCTCCTCTTAGCATGATAAAGAAGATTCAAAGAGAGTGAGATGCCAGCTCCTTTCATTCAGTCAGTAGCTTCAATCATTTCTGGAAGTTTTTCAATGGCAAAAATTAATGAATATTGTAAATGCACAAACAGTAATTTCTCCGCATTGCAAGGTGCAATTCTGAAATTTTTTGCTTTTTCCTGCTCCTCTTAGCATGATAAAGAAGATTCAAAGAGAGTGAGATGCCAGCTCCTTTCATTCAGTCAGTAGCTTCAATCATTTCTGGACGTTTTTCAATGGCAAAAATCAATGAATATTGTAAATGCACAAACAGTAATTTCTCCGCATTGCAAGGTGCAATTCTGAAATTTTTTGCTTTTTCCTGCTCCTCTTAGCATGATAAAGAAGATTCAAAGAGAGTGAGATGCCAGCTCCTTTCATTCAGTCAGTAGCTTCAATCATTTCTGGAAGTTTTTCAATGGCAAAAATCAATGAATATTGTAAATGCACAAACAGTAATTTCTCCGCATTGCAAGGTGCAATTCTGAAATTTTTTGCTTTTTCCTGCTCCTCTTAGCATGATAAAGAAGATTCAAAGAGAGTGAGATGCCAGCTCCTTTCATTCAGTCAGTAGCTTCAATCATTTCTGGACGTTTTTCAATGGCAAAAATCAATGAATATTGTAAATGCATAAACAGTAATTTCTCCGCATTGCAAGGTGCAATTCTGAAATTTTTTGCTTTTTCCTGCTCCTCTTAGCATGATAAAGAAGATTCAAAGAGAGTGAGATGCCAGCTCCTTTCATTCAGTCAGTAGCTTCAATCATTTCTGGAAGTTTTTCAATGGCAAAAATTAATGAATATTGTAAATGCACAAACAGTAATTTCTCCGCATTGCAAGGTGCAATTCAGAAATTTTTTGCTTTTTCCTGCTCCTCTTAGCATGATAAAGAAGATTCAAAGAGAGTGAGATGCCAGCTCCTTTCATTCAGTCAGTAGCTTCAATCATTTCTGGACGTTTTTCAATGGCAAAAATCAATGAATATTGTAAATGCACAAACAGTAATTTCTCCGCATTGCAAGGTGCAATTCTGAAATTTTTTGCTTTTTCCTGCTCCTCTTAGCATGATAAAGAAGATTCAAAGAGAGTGAGATGCCAGCTCCTTTCATTCAGTCAGTAGCTTCAATCATTTCTGGACGTTTTTCAATGGCAAAAATCAGTGAATATTGTAAATGCACAAACAGTAATTTCTCCGCATTGCAAGGTGCAATTCTGAAATTTTTTGCTTTTTCCTGCTCCTCTTAGCATGATAAAGAAGATTCAAAGAGAGTGAGATGCCAGCTCCTTTCATTCAGTCAGTAGCTTCAAACATTTCTGGTATATGAATAACATGATGTTTTTCAATGGCAAAAATCAATGAATATTGTAAATGCACAAACAGTAATTTCTCCGCATTGCAAGGTGCAATTCTGAAATTTTTTGCTTTTTCCTGCTCCTCTTAGCATGATAAAGAAGATTCAAAGAGAGTGAGATGCCAGCTCCTTTCGTTCAGTCAGTAGCTTCAATCATTTCTGGACGTTTTTCAATGGCAAAAATCAATGAATATTGTAAATGCACAAACAGTAATTTCTCCGCATTGCAAGGTGCAATTCTGAAATTTTTTGCTTTTTCCTGCTCCTCTTAGCATGATAAAGAAGATTCAAAGAGAGTGAGATGCCAGCTCCTTTCATTCAGTCAGTAGCTTCAATCATTTCTGGAAGTTTTTCAATGGCAAAAATCAATGAATATTGTAAATGCACAAACAGTAATTTCTCCGCATTGCAAGGTGCAATTCTGAAATTTTTTGCTTTTTCCTGCTCCTCTTAGCATGATAAAAAAGATTCAAAGAGAGTGAGATGCCAGCTCCTTTCATTCAGTCAGTAGCTTCAATCATTTCTGGACGTTTTTCAATGGCAAAAATCAATGAATATTGTAAATGCACAAACAGTAATTTCTCCGCATTGCAAGGTGCAATTCTGAAATTTTTTGCTTTTTCCTGCTCCTCTTAGCATGATAAAGAAGATTCAAAGAGAGTGAGATGCCAGCTCCTTTCATTCAGTCAGTAGCTTCAATCATTTCTGGAAGTTTTTCAATGGCAAAAATTAATGAATATTGTAAATGCACAAACAGTAATTTCTCCGCATTGCAAGGTGCAATTCTGAAATTTTTTGCTTTTTCCTGCTCCTCTTAGCATGATAAAGAAGATTCAAAGAGAGTGAGATGCCAGCTCATTTCATTCAGTCAGTAGCTTCAATCATTTCTGGACGTTTTTCAATGGCAAAAATCAATGAATATTGTAAATGCACAAACAGTAATTTCTCCGCATTGCAAGGTGCAATTCTGAAATTTTTTGCTTTTTCCTGCTCCTCTTAGCATGATAAAGAAGATTCAAAGAGAGTGAGATGCCAGCTCCTTTCATTCAGTCAGTAGCTTCAATCATTTCTGGACGTTTTTCAATGGCAAAAATCAGTGAATATTGTAAATGCACAAACAGTAATTTCTCCGCATTGCAAGGTGCAATTCTGAAATTTTTTGCTTTTTCCTGCTCCTCTTAGCATGATAAAGAAGATTCAAAGAGAGTGAGATGCCAGCTCCTTTCATTCAGTCAGTAGCTTCAAACATTTCTGGTATATGAATAACATGATGTTTTTCAATGGCAAAAATCAATGAATATTGTAAATGCACAAACAGTAATTTCTCCGCATTGCAAGGTGCAATTCTGAAATTTTTTGCTTTTTCCTGCTCCTCTTAGCATGATAAAGAAGATTCAAAGAGAGTGAGATGCCAGCTCCTTTCATTCAGTCAGTAGCTTCAATCATTTCTGGACATTTTTCAATGGCAAAAATCAATGAATATTGTAAATGCACAAAACAGTAATTTCTCCGCATTGCAAGGTGCAATTCTGAAATTTTTTACTTTTTCCTGCTCCTCTTAGCATGATAAAGAAGATTCAAAGAGAGTGAGATGCCAGCTCCTTTCATTCAGTCAGTAGCTTCAAACATTTCTGGTATATGAATAACATGATGTTTTTCAATGGCAAAAATCAATGAATATTGTAAATGCACAAACAGTAATTTCTCCGCATTGCAAGGTGCAATTCTGAAATTTTTTGCTTTTTCCTGCTCCTCTTAGCATGATAAAGAAGATTCAAAGAGAGTGAGATGCCAGCTCCTTTCATTCAGTCAGTAGCTTCAATCATTTCTGGACGTTTTTCAATGGCAAAAATCAGTGAATATTGTAAATGCACAAACAGTAATTTCTCCGCATTGCAAGGTGCAATTCTGAAATTTTTTGCTTTTTCCTGCTCCTCTTAGCATGATAAAGAAGATTCAAAGAGAGTGAGATGCCAGCTCCTTTCATTCAGTCAGTAGCTTCAAACATTTCTGGTATATGAATAACATGATGTTTTTCAATGGCAAAAATCAATGAATATTGTAAATGCACAAACAGTAATTTCTCCGCATTGCAAGGTGCAATTCTGAAATTTTTTGCTTTTTCCTGCTCCTCTTAGCATGATAAAGAAGATTCAAAGAGAGTGAGATGCCAGCTCCTTTCATTCAGTCAGTAGCTTCAATCATTTCTGGACATTTTTCAATGGCAAAAATCAATGAATATTGTAAATGCACAAAACAGTAATTTCTCCGCATTGCAAGGTGCAATTCTGAAATTTTTTGCTTTTTCCTGCTCCTCTTAGCATGATAAAGAAGATTCAAAGAGAGTGAGATGCCAGCTCCTTTCATTCAGTCAGTAGCTTCAAACATTTCTGGTATATGAATAACATGATGTTTTTCAATGGCAAAAATCAATGAATATTGTAAATGCACAAACAGTAATTTCTTCGCATTGCAAGGTGCAATTCTGAAATTTTTTGCTTTTTCCTGCTCCTCTTAGCATGATAAAGAAGATTCAAAGAGAGTGAGATGCCAGCTCCTTTCATTCAGTCAGTAGCTTCAATCATTTCTGGACGTTTTTCAATGGCAAAAATCAATGAATATTGTAAATGCACAAACAGTAATTTCTCCGCATTGCAAGGTGCAATTCTGAAATTTTTTGCTTTTTCCTGCTCCTCTTAGCATGATAAAGAAGATTCAAAGAGAGTGAGATGCCAGCTCCTTTCATTCAGTCAGTAGCTTCAATCATTTCTGGAAGTTTTTCAATGGCAAAAATCAATGAATATTGTAAATGCACAAACAGTAATTTCTCCGCATTGCAAGGTGCAATTCTGAAATTTTTTGCTTTTTCCTGCTCCTCTTAGCATGATAAAGAAGATTCAAAGAGAGTGAGATGCCAGCTCCTTTCATTCAGTCAGTAGCTTCAATCATTTCTGGACGTTTTTCAATGGCAAAAATCAATGAATATTGTAAATGCACAAACAGTAATTTCTTCGCATTGCAAGGTGCAATTCTGAAATTTTTTGCTTTTTCCTGCTCCTCTTAGCATGATAAAGAAGATTCAAAGAGAGTGAGATGCCAACTCCTTTCATTCAGTCAGTAGCTTCAAACATTTCTGGTATATGAATAACATGATGTTTTTCAATTGCAAAAATCAATGAATATTGTAAATGCACAAACAATAATTTCTCCGCATTGCAAGGTGCAATTCTGAAATTTTTTGCTTTTTCCTGCTCCTCTTAGCATGATAAAGAAGATTCAAAGAGAGTGAGATGCCAGCTCCTTTCATTCAGTCAGTAGCTTCAATCATTTCTGGACGTTTTTCAATGGCAAAAATCAATGAATATTGTAAATGCACAAACAGTAATTTCTCCGCATTGCAAGGTGCAATTCTGAAATTTTTTGCTTTTTCCTGCTCCTCTTAGCATGATAAAGAAGATTCAAAGAGAGTGAGATGCCAGCTCCTTTCATTCAGTCAGTAGCTTCAATCATTTCTGGACGTTTTTCAATGGCAAAAATCAATGAATATTGTAAATGCACAAACAGTAATTTCTCCGCATTGCAAGGTGCAATTCTGAAATTTTTTGCTTTTTCCTGCTCCTCTTAGCATGATAAAGAAGATTCAAAGAGAGTGAGATGCCAGCTCCTTTCATTCAGTCAGTAGCTTCAAACATTTCTGGTATATGAATAACATGATGTTTTTCAATGGCAAAAATCAATGAATATTGTAAATGCACAAACAGTAATTTCTCCGCATTGCAAGGTGCAATTCTGAAATTTTTTGCTTTTTCCTGCTCCTCTTAGCATGATAAAGAAGATTCAAAGAGAGTGAGATGCCAGCTCCTTTCATTCAGTCAGTAGCTTCAATCATTTCTGGACGTTTTTCAATGGCAAAAATCAATGAATATTGTAAATGCACAAACAGTAATTTCTCCGCATTGCAAGGTGCAATTCTGAAATTTTTTGCTTTTTCCTGCTCCTCTTAGCATGATAGAGAAGATTCAAAGAGAGTGAGATGCCAGCTGCTTTCATTCAGTCAGTAGCTTCAAACATTTCTGGTATATGAATAACATGATGTTTTTCAATGGCAAAAATCAATGAATATTGTAAATGCACAAACAGTAATTTCTCCGCATTGCAAGGTGCAATTCTGAAATTTTTTGCTTTTTCCTGCTCCTCTTAGCATGATAAAGAAGATTCAAAGAGAGTGAGATGCCAGCTCCTTTCGTTCAGTCAGTAGCTTCAATCATTTCTGGACGTTTTTCAATGGCAAAAATCATTGAATATTGTAAATGCACAAACAGTAATTTCTCCGCATTGCAAGGTGCAATTCTGAAATTTTTTACTTTTTCCTGCTCCTCTTAGCATGATAAAGAAGATTCAAAGAGAGTGAGATGTCAGCTCCTTTCATTCAGTCAGTAGCTTCAATCATTTCTGGTATATGAATAACATGATGTTTTTCAATGGCAAAAATCAATGAATATTGTAAATGCACAAACAGTAATTTCTCCGCATTGCAAGGTGCAATTCTGAAATTTTTTGCTTTTTCCTGCTCCTCTTAGCATGATAAACAAGATTCAAAGAGAGTGAGATAACAGCTCCTTTCATTCAGTCAGTAGCTTCAATCATTTCTGGACGTTTTTCAATGGCAAAAATCAATGAATATTGTAAATGCACAAACAGTAATTTCTCCGCATTGCAAGGTGCAATTCTGAAATTTTTTGCTTTTTCCTGCTCCTCTTAGCATGATAAAGAAGATTCAAAGAGAGTGAGATGCCAGCTCCTTTCATTCAGTCAGTAGCTTCAATCATTTCTGGACGTTTTTCAATTGCAAAAATCAATGAATATTGTAAATGCACAAACAGTAATTTCTCCGCATTGCAAGGTGCAATTCTGAAATTTTTTGCTTTTTCCTGCTCCTCTTAGCATGATAAAGAAGATTCAAAGAGAGTGAGATGCCAGCTACTTTCATTCAGTCAGTAGCTTCAATCATTTCTGGTATATGAATAACATGATGTTTTTCAATGGCAAAAATCAATGAATATTGTAAATGCACAAACAGTAATTTCTCCGCATTGCAAGGTGCAATTCTGAAATTTTTTGCTTTATCCTGCTCCACTTAGCATGATAAAGAAGATTCAAAGAGAGTGAGATGCCAGCTCCTTTCATTCAGTCAGTAGCTTCAATCATTTCTGGAAGTTTTTCAATGGCAAAAATCAATGAATATTGTAAATGCACAAACAGTAATTTCTCCGCATTGCAAGGTGCAATTCTGAAATTTTTTGCTTTTTCCTGCTCCTCTTAGCATGATAAAGAAGATTCAAAGAGAGTGAGATGCCAGCTCCTTTCATTCAGTCAGTAGCTTCAATCATTTCTGGTATATGAATAACATGATGTTTTTCAATGGCAAAAATCAATGAATTTTGTAAATGCACAAACAGTAATTTCTCCGCATTGCAAGGTGCAATTCTGAAATTTTTTGCTTTTTCCTGCTCCTCTTAGCATGATAAAGAAGATTCAAAGAGAGTGAGATGCCAGCTCCTTTCATTCAGTCAGTAGATTCAATCATTTCTGGACGTTTTTCAATGGCAAAAATCAATGAATATTGTAAATGCACAAACACTAATTTCTCCGCATTGCAAGGTGCAATTCTGAAATTTTTTGCTTTTTCCTGCTCCTCTTAGCATGATAAAGAAGATTCAAAGAGAGTGAGATGCCAGCTCCTTTCATTCAGTCAGTAGCTTCAAACATTTCTGGTATATGAATAACATGATGTTTTTCAATGGCAAAAATCAATGAATATTGTAAATGCACAAACAGTAATTTCTCCGCATTGCAAGGTGCAATTCTGAAATTTTTTGCTTTTTCCTGCTCCTCTTAGCATGTTAAAGAAGATTCAAAGAGAGTGAGATGCCAGCTCCTTTCGGTCAGTCAGTAGCTTCAATCATTTCTGGACGTTTTTCAATGGTAAAAATCAATGAATATTGTAAATGCACAAACAGTAATTTCTCCGCATTGCAAGGTGCAATTCTGAAATTTTTTGCTTTTTCCTGCTCCTCTTAGCATGATAAAGAAGATTCAAAGAGAGTGAGATGCCAGCTCCTTTCATTCAGTCAGTAGCTTCAAACATTTCTGGTATATGAATAACATGATGTTTTTCAATGGCAAAAATCAATGAATATTGTAAATGCACAAGCAGTAATTTCTCCGCATTGCAAGGTGCAATTCTGAAATTTTTTGCTTTTTCCTGCTCCTCTTAGCATGATAAAGAAGATTCAAAGAGAGTGAGATGCCAGCTCCTTTCATTCAGTCAGTAGCTTCAATCATTTCTGGATGTTTTTCAATGGCAAAAATCAATGAATATTGTAAATGCACAAACAGTAATTTCTCCGCATTGCAAGGTGCAATTCTGAAATTTTTTGCTTTTTCCTGCTCCTCTTAGCATGATAAAGAAGATTCAAAGAGAGTGAGATGCCAGCTCCTTTCATTCAGTCAGTAGCTTCAAACATTTCTGGTATATGAATAACATGATGTTTTTCAATGGCAAAAATCAATGAATATTGTAAATGCACAAACAATAATTTCTCCGCATTGCAAGGTGCAATTCTGAAATTTTTTGCTTTTTCCTGCTCCTCTTAGCATGATAAAGAAGATTCAAAGAGAGTGAGATGCCAGCTCCTTTCATTCAGTCAGTAGCTTCAATCATTTCTGGACGTTTTTCAATGGCAAAAATCAATGAATATTGTAAATGCACAAACAGTAATTTCTCCGCATTGCAAGGTGCAATTCTGAAATTTTTTGCTTTTTCCTGCTCCTCTTAGCATGATAAAGAAGATTCAAAGAGAGTGAGATGCCAGCTCCTTTCATTCAGTCAGTAGCTTCAATCATTTCTGGACGTTTTTCAATGGCAAAAATCAATGAATATTGTAAATGCACAAACAGTAATTTCTCCGCATTGCAAGGTGCAATTCTGAAATTTTTTGCTTTTTCCTGCTCCTCTTAGCATGATAAAGAAGATTCAAAGAGAGTGAGATGCCAGCTCCTTTCATTCAGTCAGTAGCTTCAAACATTTCTGGTATATGAATAACATGATGTTTTTCAATGGCAAAAATCAATGAATATTGTAAATGCACAAACAGTAATTTCTCCGCATTGCAAGGTGCAATTCTGAAATTTTTTGCTTTTTCCTGCTCCTCTTAGCATGATAAAGAAGATTCAAAGAGAGTGAGATGCCAGCTCCTTTCATTCAGTCAGTAGCTTCAATCATTTCTGGACGTTTTTCAATGGCAAAAATCAATGAATATTGTAAATGCACAAACAGTAATTTCTCCGCATTGCAAGGTGCAATTCTGAAATTTTTTGCTTTTTCCTGCTCCTCTTAGCATGATAAAGAAGATTCAAAGAGAGTGAGATGCCAGCTCCTTTCATTCAGTCAGTAGCTTCAATCATTTCTGGACGTTTTTCAATTGCAAAAATCAATGAATATTGTAAATGCACAAACAGTAATTTCTCCGCATTGCAAGGTGCAATTCTGAAATTTTTTGCTTTTTCCTGCTCCTCTTAGCATGATAAAGAAGATTCAAAGAGAGTGAGATGCCAGCTACTTTCATTCAGTCAGTAGCTTCAATCATTTCTGGTATATGAATAACATGATGTTTTTCAATGGCAAAAATCAATGAATATTGTAAATGCACAAACAGTAATTTCTCCGCATTGCAAGGTGCAATTCTGAAATTTTTTGCTTTATCCTGCTCCACTTAGCATGATAAAGAAGATTCAAAGAGAGTGAGATGCCAGCTCCTTTCATTCAGTCAGTAGCTTCAATCATTTCTGGAAGTTTTTCAATGGCAAAAATCAATGAATATTGTAAATGCACAAACAGTAATTTCTCCGCATTGCAAGGTGCAATTCTGAAATTTTTTGCTTTTTCCTGCTCCTCTTAGCATGATAAAGAAGATTCAAAGAGAGTGAGATGCCAGCTCCTTTCATTCAGTCAGTAGCTTCAATCATTTCTGGTATATGAATAACATGATGTTTTTCAATGGCAAAAATCAATGAATTTTGTAAATGCACAAACAGTAATTTCTCCGCATTGCAAGGTGCAATTCTGAAATTTTTTGCTTTTTCCTGCTCCTCTTAGCATGATAAAGAAGATTCAAAGAGAGTGAGATGCCAGCTCCTTTCATTCAGTCAGTAGATTCAATCATTTCTGGACGTTTTTCAATGGCAAAAATCAATGAATATTGTAAATGCACAAACACTAATTTCTCCGCATTGCAAGGTGCAATTCTGAAATTTTTTGCTTTTTCCTGCTCCTCTTAGCATGATAAAGAAGATTCAAAGAGAGTGAGATGCCAGCTCCTTTCATTCAGTCAGTAGCTTCAAACATTTCTGGTATATGAATAACATGATGTTTTTCAATGGCAAAAATCAATGAATATTGTAAATGCACAAACAGTAATTTCTCCGCATTGCAAGGTGCAATTCTGAAATTTTTTGCTTTTTCCTGCTCCTCTTAGCATGTTAAAGAAGATTCAAAGAGAGTGAGATGCCAGCTCCTTTCGGTCAGTCAGTAGCTTCAATCATTTCTGGACGTTTTTCAATGGTAAAAATCAATGAATATTGTAAATGCACAAACAGTAATTTCTCCGCATTGCAAGGTGCAATTCTGAAATTTTTTGCTTTTTCCTGCTCCTCTTAGCATGATAAAGAAGATTCAAAGAGAGTGAGATGCCAGCTCCTTTCATTCAGTCAGTAGCTTCAAACATTTCTGGTATATGAATAACATGATGTTTTTCAATGGCAAAAATCAATGAATATTGTAAATGCACAAGCAGTAATTTCTCCGCATTGCAAGGTGCAATTCTGAAATTTTTTGCTTTTTCCTGCTCCTCTTAGCATGATAAAGAAGATTCAAAGAGAGTGAGATGCCAGCTCCTTTCATTCAGTCAGTAGCTTCAATCATTTCTGGATGTTTTTCAATGGCAAAAATCAATGAATATTGTAAATGCACAAACAGTAATTTCTCCGCATTGCAAGGTGCAATTCTGAAATTTTTTGCTTTTTCCTGCTCCTCTTAGCATGATAAAGAAGATTCAAAGAGAGTGAGATGCCAGCTCCTTTCATTCAGTCAGTAGCTTCAAACATTTCTGGTATATGAATAACATGATGTTTTTCAATGGCAAAAATCAATGAATATTGTAAATGCACAAACAATAATTTCTCCGCATTGCAAGGTGCAATTCTGAAATTTTTTGCTTTTTCCTGCTCCTCTTAGCATGATAAAGAAGATTCAAAGAGAGTGAGATGCCAGCTCCTTTCATTCAGTCAGTAGCTTCAATCATTTCTGGACGTTTTTCAATGGCAAAAATCAATGAATATTGTAAATGCACAAACAGTAATTTCTCCGCATTGCAAGGTGCAATTCTGAAATTTTTTGCTTTTTCCTGCTCCTCTTAGCATGATAAAGAAGATTCAAAGAGAGTGAGATGCCAGCTCCTTTCATTCAGTCAGTAGCTTCAATCATTTCTGGACGTTTTTCAATGGCAAAAATCAATGAATATTGTAAATGCACAAACAGTAATTTCTCCGCATTGCAAGGTGCAATTCTGAAATTTTTTGCTTTTTCCTGCTCCTCTTAGCATGATAAAGAAGATTCAAAGAGAGTGAGATGCCAGCTCCTTTCATTCAGTCAGTAGCTTCAAACATTTCTGGTATATGAATAACATGATGTTTTTCAATGGCAAAAATCAATGAATATTGTAAATGCACAAACAGTAATTTCTCCGCATTGCAAGGTGCAATTCTGAAATTTTTTGCTTTTTCCTGCTCCTCTTAGCATGATAAAGAAGATTCAAAGAGAGTGAGATGCCAGCTCCTTTCATTCAGTCAGTAGCTTCAATCATTTCTGGACGTTTTTCAATGGCAAAAATCAATGAATATTGTAAATGCACAAACAGTAATTTCTCCGCATTGCAAGGTGCAATTCTGAAATTTTTTGCTTTTTCCTGCTCCTCTTAGCATGATAAAGAAGATTCAAAGAGAGTGAGATGCCAGCTGCTTTCATTCAGTCAGTAGCTTCAAACATTTCTGGTATATGAATAACATGATGTTTTTCAATGGCAAAAATCAATGAATATTGTAAATGCACAAACAGTAATTTCTCCGCATTGCAAGGTGCAATTCTGAAATTTTTTGCTTTTTCCTGCTCCTCTTAGCATGATAAAGAAGATTCAAAGAGAGTGAGATGCCAGCTCCTTTCGTTCAGTCAGTAGCTTCAATCATTTCTGGACGTTTTTCAAAGGCAAAAATCATTGAATATTGTAAATGCACAAACAGTAATTTCTCCGCATTGCAAGGTGCAATTCCGAAATTTTTTACTTTTTCCTGCTCCTCTTAGCATGATAAAGAAGATTCAAAGAGAGTGAGATGTCAGCTCCTTTCATTCAGTCAGTAGCTTCAATCATTTCTGGTATATGAATAACATGATGTTTTTCAATGGCAAAAATCAATGAATATTGTAAATGCACAAACAGTAATTTCTCCGCATTGCAAGGTGAAATTCTGAAATTTTTTTGCTTTTTCCTGCTCCTCTTAGCATGATAAACAAGATTCAAAGAGAGTGAGATAACAGCTCCTTTCATTCAGTCAGTAGCTTCAATCATTTCTGGACGTTTTTCAATGGCAAAAATCATTGAATATTGTAAATGCACAAACAGTAATTTCTCCGCATTGCAAGGTGCAATTCTGAAATTTTTTGCTTTTTCCTGCTCCTCTTAGCATGATAAAGAAGATTCAAAGAGAGTGAGATGCCAGCTCCTTTCATTCAGTCAGTAGCTTCAATCATTTCTGGACGTTTTTCAATTGCAAAAATCAATGAATATTGTAAATGCACAAACAGTAATTTCTCCGCATTGCAAGGTGCAATTCTGAAATTTTTTGCTTTTTCCTGCTCCTCTTAGCATGATAAAGAAGATTCAAAGAGAGTGAGATGCCAGCTACTTTCAATCAGTCAGTAGCTTCAATCATTTCTGGTATATGAATAACATGATGTTTTTCAATGGCAAAAATCAATGAATATTGTAAATGCACAAACAGTAATTTCTCCGCATTGCAAGGTGCAATTCTGAAATTTTTTGCTTTATCCTGCTCCTCTTAGCATGATAAAGAAGATTCAAAGAGAGTGAGATTCCAGCTCCTTTCATTCAGTCAGTAGCTTCAATCATTTCTGGAAGTTTTTCAATGGCAAAAATCAATGAATATTGTAAATGCACAAACAGTAATTTCTCCGCATTGCAAGGTGCAATTCTGAAATTTTTTGCTTTTTCCTGCTCCTCTTAGCATGATAAAGAAGATTCAAAGAGAGTGAGATGCCAGCTCCTTTCATTCAGTCAGTAGCTTCAATCATTTCTGGTATATGAATAACATGATGTTTTTCAATGGCAAAAATCAATGAATTTTGTAAATGCACAAACAGTAATTTCTCCGCATTGCAAGGTGCAATTCTGAAATTTTTTGCTTTTTCCTGCTCCTCTTAGCATGATAAAGAAGATTCAAAGAGAGTGAGATGCCAGCTCCTTTCATTCAGTCAGTAGATTCAATCATTTCTGGACGTTTTTCAATGGCAAAAATCAATGAATATTGTAAATGCACAAACACTAATTTCTCCGCATTGCAAGGTGCAATTCTGAAATTTTTTGCTTTTTCCTGCTCCTCTTAGCATGATAAAGAAGATTCAAAGAGAGTGAGATGCCAGCTCCTTTCATTCAGTCAGTAGCTTCAAACATTTCTGGTATATGAATAACATGATGTTTTTCAATGGCAAAAATCAATGAATATTGTAAATGCACAAACAGTAATTTCTCCGCTTTGCAAGGTGCAATTCTGAAATTTTTTGCTTTTTCCTGCTCCTCTTAGCATGTTAAAGAAGATTCAAAGAGAGTGAGATGCCAGCTCCTTTCGGTCAGTCAGTAGCTTCAATCATTTCTGGACGTTTTTCAATGGTAAAAATCAATGAATATTGTAAATGCACAAACAGTAATTTCTCCGCATTGCAAGGTGCAATTCTGAAATTTTTTGCTTTTTCCTGCTCCTCTTAGCATGATAAAGAAGATTCAAAGAGAGTGAGATGCCAGCTCCTTTCATTCAGTCAGTAGCTTCAAACATTTCTGGTATATGAATAACATGATGTTTTTCAATGGCAAAAATCAATGAATATTGTAAATGCACAAACAGTAATTTCTCCGCATTGCAAGGTGCAATTCTGAAATTTTTTGCTTTTTCTTGCTCCTCTTAGCATGATAAAGAAGATTCAAAGAGAGTGAGATGCCAGCTCCTTTCATTCAGTCAGTAGCTTCAATCATTTCTGGACGTTTTTCAATGGCAAAAATCAATGAATATTGTAAATGCACAAACAGTAATTTCTCCGCATTGCAAGGTGAAATTCTGAAATTTTTTGCTTTTTCCTGCTCCTCTTAGCATGATAAAGAAGATTCAAAGAGAGTGAGATGCCAGCTCCTTTCATTCAGTCAGTAGCTTCAAACATTTCTGGTATATGAATAACATGATGTTTTTCAATGGCAAAAATCAATGAATATTGTAAATGCACAAACAGTAATTTCTCCGCATTGCAAGGTGCAATTCTGAAATTTTTTGCTTTTTCCTGCTCCTCTTAGCATGATAAAGAAGATTCAAAGAGAGTGAGATGCCAGCTCCTTTCATTCAGTCAGTAGCTTCAAAATTTCTGGTATATGAATAACATGATGTTTTTCAATGGCAAAAATCAATGAATATTGTAAATGCACAAACAGTAATTTCTCCGCATTGCAAGGTGCAATTCTGAAATTTTTTGCTTTTTCCTGCTCCTCTTAGCATGATAAAGAAGATTCAAAGAGAGTGAGATGCCAGCTCCTTTCATTCAGTCAGTAGCTTCAATCATTTCTGGACGTTTTTCAATGGCAAAAATCAATGAATATTGTAAATGCACAAACAGTAATTTCTCCGCATTGCAAGGTGCAATTCTGAAATTTTTTGCTTTTTCCTGCTCCTCTTAGCATGATAAAGAAGATTCAAAGAGAGTGAGATGCCAGCTGCTTTCATTCAGTCAGTAGCTTCAAACATTTCTGGTATATGAATAACATGATGTTTTTCAATGGCAAAAATTTCAGAATTGCACCTTGCAATGTGGAGATATTATTGTTTGTGCATTTACAATATTCATTGATTTTTGCCATTGAAAAACATGTTTTTCATATACCAGAAATGTTTGAAGCTACTGACTGAATGAAAGGAGCTGGCATCTCACTCTCTTTGAATCTTCTTTATCATGCTAGGATTAACAGGAAAAAGCAAAAAATTTCAGAATTGCACCTTGCAATGTGGAGATATTACTGTTTGTGCATTTACAATATTCATTGATTTTTGACATTGAAAAACGTCCAGAAATGTTTGAAGCTACTGACTGAATGAAAGGAGCTGGCATCTCACTCTCTTTGAATCTTCTTTATCATGCTAGGATTAGCAGGAAAAAGCAAAAAATTTCTGAATTGCACCTTGCAATGTGGAGATATTACTGTTTGTGCATTTACAATATTCATTGATTTTTGCCATTGAAAAACATGTTTTTCATATACCAGAAATGTTTGAAGCTACTGACTGAATGAAAGGAGCTGGCATCTCACTCTCTTTGAATCTTCTTTATCATGCTAGGATTAGCAGGAAAAAGCAAAAAATTTCAGAATTGCACCTTGCAATGTGGAGATATTACTGTTTGTGCATTTACAATATTCATTGATTTTTGCCATTGAAAAACATGTTTTTCATATACCAGAAATGTTTGAAGCTACTGACTGAATGAAAGGAGCTGGCATCTCACTCTCTTTTAATCTTCTTTATCATGCTAGGATTAACAGGAAAAAGCAAAAAATTTCAGAATTGCACCTTGCAATGTGGAGATATTACTGTTTGTGCATTTACAATATTCATTGATTTTTCCCATTGAAAAACGTCCAGAAATGTTTGAAGCTACTGACTGAATGAAAGGAGCTGGCATCTCACTCTCTTTGAATCTTCTTTATCATGCTAGGATTAGCAGGAAAAAGCAAAAAATTTCAGAATTGCACCTTGCAATGTGGAGATATTACTGTTTGTGCATTTACAATATTCATTGATTTTTGCCATTGAAAAACATGTTTTTCATATACCAGAAATGTTTGAAGCTACTGACTGAATGAAAGGAGCTGGCATCTCACTCTCTTTGAATCTTCTTTATCATGCTAGGATTAGCAGGAAAAAGCAAAAAATTTCAGAATTGCACCTTACAATGTGGAGATATTACTGTTTGTGCATTTACAATATTCATTGATTTTTGCCATTGAAAAACGTCCAGAAATGTTTGAAGCTACTGACTGAATGAAAGGAGCTGGCATCTCACTCTCTTTGAATCTTCTTTATCATGCTAGGATTAGCAGGAAAAGGCAAAAAATTTCAGAATTGCACCTTGCAATGTGGAGATATTACTGTTTGTGCATTTACAATATTCATTGATTTTTGCCATTGAAAAACATGTTTTTCATATACCAGAAATGTTTGAAGCTACTGACTGAATGAAAGGAGCTGGCATCTCACTCTCTTTGAATCTTCTTTATCATGCTAGGATTAGCAGGAAAAAGCAAAAAATTTCAGAATTGCACCTTGCAATGTGGAGATATTACTGTTTGTGCATTTACAATATTCATTGATTTTTGCCATTGAAAAACGTCCAGAAATGTTTGAAGCTACTGACTGAATGAAAGGAGCTGGCATCTCACTCTCTTTGAATCTTCTTTATCATGCTAGGATTAGCAGGAAAAAGCAAAAAATTTCAGAATTGCACCTTGCAATGTGGAGATATTACTGTTTGTGCATTTACAATATTCATTGATTTTTGCCATTGAAAAACGTTTTTCATATACCAGAAATGTTTGAAGCTACTGACTGAATGAAAGGAGCTGGCATCTCACTCTCTTTGAATCTTCTTTATCATGCTAGCATTAACAGGAAAAAGCAAAAAATTTCAGAATTGCACCTTGCAATGTGGAGATATTACTGTTTGTGCATTTACAATATTCATTGATTTTTGCCATTGAAAAACGTCCAGAAATGTTTGAAGCTACTGACTGAATGAAAGGAGCAGGCATCTCACTCTCTTTGAATCTTCTTTATCATGCTAGGATTAACAGGAAAAAGCTAAAAATTTCAGAATTGCACCTTGCAATGTGGAGATATTACTGTTTGTGCATTTACAATATTCATTGATTTTTGCCATTGAAAAACATGTTTTTCATATGCCAGAAATGTTTGAAGCTACTGACTGAATGAAAGGAGCTGGCATCTCACTCTCTTTGAATCTTCTTTATCATGCTAGGATTAGCAGGAAAAAGCAAAAAATTTCAGAATTGCACCTTGCAATGTGGAGATATTACTGTTTGTGCATTTACAATATTCATTGATTTTTGCCATTGAAAAACATGTTTTTCATATACCAGAAATGTTTGAAGCTACTGACTGAATGAAAGGAGCTGGCATCTCACTCTCTTTGAATCTTCTTTATCATGCTAGGATTAGCAGGAAAAAGCAAAAAATTTCAGAATTGCACCTTGCAATGTGGAGATATTACTGTTTGTGCATTTACAATATTCATTGATTTTTGCCATTGAAAAACATGTTTTTCATATACCAGAAATGTTTGAAGCTACTGACTGAATGAAAGGAGCTGGCATCTCACTCTCTTTGAATCTTCTTTATCATGCTAGGATTAACAGGAAAAAGCAAAAAATTTCAGAATTGCACCTTGCAATGTGGAGATATTACTGTTTGTGCATTTACAATATTCATTGATTTTTGCCATTGAAAAACGTCCAGAAATGTTTGAAGCTACTGACTGAAAGGAGCTGGCATCTCACTCTCTTTGAATCTTCTTTATCATGCTAGGATTAACAGGAAAAAGCTAAAAATTTCAGAATTGCACCTTGCAATGTGGAGATATTACTGTTTGTGCATTTACAATATTCATTGATTTTTGCCATTGAAAAACATGTTTTTCATATACCAGAAATGTTTGAAGCTACTGACTGAATGAAAGGAGCTGGCATCTCACTCTCTTTGAATCTTCTTTATCATGCTAGGATTAGCAGGAAAAAGCAAAAAATTTCAGAATTGCACCTTGCAATGTGGAGATATTACTGTTTGTGCATTTACAATATTCATTGATTTTTACCATTGAAAAACATGTTTTTCATATACCAGAAATGTTTGAAGCTACTGACTGAATGAAAGGAGCTGGCATCTCACTCTCTTTGAATCTTCTTTATCATGCTAGGATTAGCAGGAAAAAGCAAAAAATTTCAGAATTGCACCTTGCAATGTGGAGATATTACTGTTTGTGCATTTACAATATTCATTGATTTTTGCCATTGAAAAACATGTTTTTCATATACCAGAAATGTTTGAAGCTACTGACTGAATGAAAGAAGCTGGCATCTCACTCTCTTTGAATCTTCTTTATCATGCTAGGATTAACAGGAAAAAGCAAAAAATTTCAGAATTGCACCTTGCAATGTGGAGATATTACTGTTTGTGCATTTACAATATTCATTGATTTTTGCCATTGAAAAACGTCCAGAAATGTTTGAAGCTACTGACTGAATGAAAGGAGCTGGCATCTCACTCTCTTTGAATCTTCTTTATCATGCTAGGATTATCAGGAAAAAGCAAAAAATTTCAGAATTGCACCTTGCAATGTGGAGATATTACTGTTTGTGCATTTACAATATTCATTGATTTTTGCCATTGAAAAACATGTTTTTCATATACCAGAAATGTTTGAAGCTACTGACTGAATGAAAGGAGCTGGCATCTCACTCTCTTTGAATCTTCTTTATCATGCTAAGAGGAGCAGGAAAAAGTAAAAAATTTCAGAATTGCACCTTGCAATGCGGAGAAATTACTGTTTGTGCATTTATAATATTAAATGATTTTTGCCATTGAAAAACGTCCAGAAATGATTGAAGCTACTGACTGAACGAAAGGAGCTGGCATCTCACTCTCTTTGAATCTTCTTTATCATGCTAAGAGGAGCAGGAAAAAGCAAAAAATTTCAGAATTGCACCTTGCAATGCGGAGAAATTACTGTTTGTGCATTTACAATATTCATTGATTTTTGCCATTGAAAAACATCATGTTATTCATATACCAGAAATGTTTGAAGCTACTGACTGAATGAAAGGAGCTGGCATCTCACTCTCTTTGAATCTTCTTTATCATGCTAAGAGGAGCAGGAAAAAGCAAAAAATTTCAGAATTGCACCTTGCAATGCGGAGAAATTACTGTTTGTGCATTTACAATATTCATTGATTTTTGCCATTGAAAAACGTCCAGAAATGATTGAAGCTACTGACTGAATGAAAGGAGCTGGCATCTCACTCTCTTTGAATCTTCTTTATCATGCTAAGAGAAGCAGGAAAAAGCAAAAAATTTCAGAATTGCACCTTGCAATGCGGAGAAATTACTGTTTGTGCATTTACAATATTCATTGATTTTTGCCATTGAAAAACGTCCAGAAATGATTGAAGCTACTGACTGAATGAAAGGAGCTGGCATCTCACTCTCTTTGAATCTTGTTTATCATGCTAAGAGGAGCAGGAAAAAGCAAAAAATTTCAGAATTGCACCTTGCAATGCGGAGAAATTACTGTTTGTGCATTTACAATATTCATTGATTTTTGCCATTGAAAAACGTCCAGAAATGATTGAAGCTACTGACTGAATGAAAGGAGCTGGCATCTCACTCTCTTTGAATCTTCTTTATCATGCTAAGAGGAGCAGGAAAAAGCAAAAAATTTCAGAATTGCACCTTGCAATGCGGAGAAATTACTGTTTGTGCATTTACAATATTCATTGATTTTTGCCATTGAAAAACATCATGTTATTCATATACCAGAAATGATTGAAGCTACTGACTGAATGAAAGGAGCTGGCATCTCACTCTCTTTGAATCTTCTTTATCATGCTAAGAGGAGCAGGAAAAAGTAAAAAATTTCAGAATTGCACCTTGCAATGCGGAGAAATTACTGTTTGTGCATTTATAATATTCAATGATTTTTGCCATTGAAAAACGTCCAGAAATGATTGAAGCTACTGACTGAACGAAAGGAGCTGGCATCTCACTCTCTTTGAATCTTCTTTATCATGCTAAGAGGAGCAGGAAAAAGCAAAAAATTTCAGAATTGCACCTTGCAATGCGGAGAAATTACTGTTTGTGCATTTACAATATTCATTGATTTTTGCCATTGAAAAACATCATGTTATTCATATACCAGAAATGTTTG
Source organism: Phyllobates terribilis (assembly GCF_046119375.1). NCBI lineage: Eukaryota > Metazoa > Chordata > Amphibia > Anura > Dendrobatidae > Phyllobates > Phyllobates terribilis. The sequence continues at coordinate 49,347 of NW_027364251.1, forward strand.
AAGCTACTGACTGAATGAAAGGAGCTGGCATCTCACTCTCTTTGAATCTTCTTTATCATGCTAAGAGGAGCAGGAAAAAGCAAAAAATTTCAGAATTGCACCTTGCAATGCGGAGAAATTACTGTTTGTGAATTTACAATATTCATTGATTTTTGCCATTGAAAAACGTCCAGAAATGATTGAAGCTACTGACTGAATGAAAGGAGCTGGCATCTCACTCTCTTTGAATCTTCTTTATCATGCTAAGAGGAGCAGGAAAAAGCAAAAAATTTCAGAATTGCACCTTGCAATGCGGAGAAATTACTGTTTGTGCATTTACAATATTCATTGATTTTTGCCATTGAAAAACATCCAGAAATGATTGAAGCTACTGACTGAATGAAAGGAACTGGCATCTCACTCTCTTTGAATCTTGTTTATCATGCTAAGAGGAGCAGGAAAAAGCAAAAAATTTCAGAATTGCACCTTGCAATGCGGAGAAATTACAGTTTGTGCATTTACAATATTCATTGATTTTTGCCATTGAAAAACGTCCAGAAATGATTGAAGCTACTGACTGAATGAAAGGAGCTGGCATCTCACTCTCTTTGAATCTTCTTTATCATGCTAAGAGGAGCAGGAAAAAGCAAAAAATTTCAGAATTGCACTTTGCAATGCGGAGAAATTACTGTTTGTGCATTTACAATATTCATTGATTTTTGCCATTGAAAAACATCATGTTATTCATATACCAGAAATGATTGAAGCTACTGACTGAATGAAAGGAGCTGGCATCTCACTCTCTTTGAATCTTCTTTATCATGCTAAGAGGAGCAGGAAAAAGTAAAAAATTTCAGAATTGCACCTTGCAATGCGGAGAAATTACTGTTTGTGCATTTATAATATTCAATGATTTTTGCCATTGAAAAACGTCCAGAAATGATTGAAGCTACTGACTGAACGAAAGGAGCTGGCATCTCACTCTCTTTGAATCTTCTTTATCATGCTAAGAGGAGCAGGAAAAAGCAAAAATATTTCAGAATTGCACCTTGCAATGCGGAGAAATTACTGTTTGTGCATTTACAATATTCATTGATTTTTGCCATTGAAAAACATCCAGAAATGATTGAAGCTACTGACTGAATGAAAGGAGCTGGCATCTCACTCTCTTTGAATCTTCTTTATCATGCTAAGAGGAGCAGGAAAAAGCAAAAAATTTCAGAATTGCACCTTGCAATGCGGAGAAATTACTGTTTGTGCATTTACAATATTCATTGATTTTTGCCATTGAAAAACATCATGTTATTCATATACCAGAAATGTTTGAAGCTACTGACTGAATGAAAGGAGCTGACATCTCACTCTCTTTGAATCTTCTTTATCATGCTAAGAGGAGCAGGAAAAAGCAAAAAATTTCAGAATTGCACCTTGCAATGTGGAGAAATTACTGTTTGTGCATTTACAATATTCATTGATTTTTGCCATTGAAAAACATCCAGAAATGATTGAAGCTACTGACTGAATGAAAGGAGCTGGCATCTCACTCTCTTTGAATCTTCTTTATCATGCTAAGAGGAGCAGGAAAAAGCAAAAAATTTCAGAATTGCACCTTGCAATGCGGATAAATTACTTTTTGTGCATTTACAATATTCATTGATTTTTGCCATTGAAAAACATCATGTTATTCATATACCAGAAATGTTTGAAGCTACTGACTGAATGAAAGGAGCTGGCATCTCACTCTCTTTGAATCTTCTTTATCATGCTAAGAGGAGCAGGAAAAAGCAAAAAATTTCAGAATTGCACCTTGCAATGCGGAGAAATTACTGTTTGTGCATTTACAATATTCATTGATTTTTGCCATTGAAAAACATCATGTTATTCATATACCAGAAATGTTTGAAGCTACTGACTGAATGAAAGGAGCTGGCATCTCACTCTCTTTGAATCTTCTTTATCATGCTAAGAGGAGCAGGAAAAAGCAAAAAATTTCAGAATTGCACCTTGCAATGTGGAGAAATTACTGTTTGTGCATTTACAATATTCATTGATTTTTACCATTGAAAAACGTCCAGAAATGATTGAAGCTACTGACTGAATGAAAGTAACTGGCATCTCACTCTCTTTGAATCTTCTTTATCATGCTAAGAGGAGCAGGAAAAAGCAAAAAATTTCAGACTTGCACCTTGCAATGCGGAGAAATTACTGTTTGTGCATTTACAATATTCATTGATTTTTGCCATTGAAAAACATCATGTTATTCATATACCAGAAATGTTTGAAGCTACTGACTGAATGAAAGGAGCTGGCATCTCACTCTCTTTGAATCTTCTTTATCATGCTAAGAGGAGCAGGAAAAAGCAAAAAATTTCAGAATTGCACCTTGCAATGCAGAGAAATTACTGTTTGTGCATTTACAATATTCATTGATTTTTGCCATTGAAAAACGTCCAGAAATGATTGAAGCTACTGACTGAATGAAAGGAGCTGGCATCTCACTCTCTTTGAATCTTCTTTATCATGCTAAGAGGAGCAGGAAAAATCAAAAAATTTCAGAATTGCACCTTGCAATGCGGAGAAATTACTGTTTGTGCATTTACAATATTCATTGATTTTTGCCATTGAAAAACATCCAGAAATGATTGAAGCTACTGACTGAAAGAAAGGAGCTGGCATCTCACTCTCTTTGAATCTTCTTTATCATGCTAAGAGGAGCAGGAAAAAGCAAAAAATTTCAGAATTGCACCTTGCAATGCGGAGAAATTACTGTTTGTGCATTTACAATATTCATTGATTTTTGCCATTGAAAAACATCATGTTATTCATATACCAGAAATGTTTGAAGCTACTGACTGAATGAAAGGAGCTGGCATCTCACTCTCTTTGAATCTTCTTTATCATGCTAAGAGGAGCAGGAAAAAGCAAAAAATTTCAGAATTGCACCTTGCAATGTGGAGAAATTACTGTTTGTGCATTTACAATATTCATTGATTTTTACCATTGAAAAACGTCCAGAAATGATTGAAGCTACTGACTGAATGAAAGTAGCTGGCATCTCACTCTCTTTGAATCTTCTTTATCATGCTAAGAGGAGCAGGAAAAAGCAAAAAATTTCAGACTTGCACCTTGCAATGCGGAGAAATTACTGTTTGTGCATTTACAATATTCATTGATTTTTGCCATTGAAAAACATCATGTTATTCATATACCAGAAATGTTTGAAGCTACTGACTGAATGAAAGGAGCTGGCATCTCACTCTCTTTGAATCTTCTTTATCATGCTAAGAGGAGCAGGAAAAAGCAAAAAATTTCAGAATTGCACCTTGCAATGCGGAGAAATTACTGTTTGTGCATTTACAATATTCATTGATTTTTGCCATTGAAAAACATCATGTTATTCATATACCAGAAATGTTTAAAGCTACTGACTGAATGAAAGGAGCTGGCATCTCACTCTCTTTGAATCTTCTTTATCATGCTAAGAGGAGCAGGAAAAAGCAAAAAATTTCAGAATTGCACCTTGCAATGCGGAGAAATTACTGTTTGTGCATTTACAATATTCATTGATTTTTGCCATTGAAAAACGTCCAGAAATGATTGAAGCTACTGACTGAATGAAAGGAGCCGGCATCTCACTCTCTTTGAATCTTCTTTATCATGCTAAGAGGAGCAGGAAAAATCAAAAAATTTCAGAATTGCACCTTGCAATGCGGAGAAATTACTGTTTGTGCATTTACAATATTCATTGATTTTTGCCATTGAAAAACATGTTATTCATATACCAGAAATGTTTGAAGCTACTGACTGAATGAAAGGAGCTGGCACCTCACTCTCTTTGAATCTTCTTTATCATGCTAAGAGGAGCGGGAAAAAGCAAAAAATTTCAGAATTGCACCTTGCAATGCGGAGAAATTACTGTTTGTGCATTTACAATATTCATTGATTTTTGCCATTGAAAAACATGTTATTCATATACCAGAAATGTTTGAAGCTACTGACTGAATGAAAGGAGCTGGCATCTCACTCTCTTTGAATCTTCTTTATCATGCTAAGAGGAGCAGGAAAAAGCAAAAAATTTCAGAATTGCACCTTGCAATGCGGAGAAATTACAGTTTGTGCATTTACAATATTCAATGATTTTTGCCATTGAAAAACATCCAGAAATGATTGAAGCTACTGACTGAATGAAAGGAGCTGGCATCTCACTCTCTTTGAATCTTCTTTATCATGCTAAGAGGAGCAGGAAAAAGCAAAAAATTTCAGAATTGCACCTTGCAATGCGGAGAAATTACTGTTTGTGCATTTACAATATTCATTGATTTTTGCCATTGAAAAACATCATGTTATTCATATACCAGAAATGTTTGAAGCTACTGACTGAATGAAAGGAGCTGGCATCTCACTCTCTTTGAATCTTCTTTATCATGCTAAGAGGAGCAGGAAAAAGCAAAAAATTTCAGAATTGCACCTTGCAATGTGGAGAAATTACTGTTTGTGCATTTACAATATTCATTGATTTTTACCATTGAAAAACGTCCAGAAATGATTGAAGCTACTGACTGAATGAAAGTAGCTGGCATCTCACTCTCTTTGAATCTTCTTTATCATGCTAAGAGGAGCAGGAAAAAGCAAAAAATTTCAGACTTGCACCTTGCAATGCGGAGAAATTACTGTTTGTGCATTTACAATATTCATTGATTTTTGCCATTGAAAAACATCATGTTATTCATATACCAGAAATGTTTGAAGCTACTGACTGAATGAAAGGAGCTGGCATCTCACTCTCTTTGAATCTTCTTTATCATGCTAAGAGGAGCAGGAAAAAGCAAAAAATTTCAGAATTGCACCTTGCAATGCGGAGAAATTACTGTTTGTGCATTTACAATATTCATTGATTTTTGCCATTGAAAAACATCATGTTATTCATATACCAGAAATGTTTGAAGCTACTGACTGAATGAAAGGAGCTGGCATCTCACTCTCTTTGAATCTTCTTTATCATGCTAAGAGGAGCAGGAAAAAGCAAAAAATTTCAGAATTGCACCTTGCAATGCGGAGAAATTACTGTTTGTGCATTTACAATATTCATTGATTTTTGCCATTGAAAAACGTCCAGAAATGATTGAAGCTACTGACTGAATGAAAGGAGCTGGCATATCACTCTCTTTGAATCTTCTTTATCATGCTAAGAGGAGCAGGAAAAAGCAAAAAATTTCAGACTTGCACCTTGCAATGCGGAGAAATTACTGTTTGTGCATTTACAATATTCATTGATTTTTGCCATTGAAAAACGTCCAGAAATGATTGAAGGTACTGACTGAATGAAAGGAGCTGGCATCTCACTCTCTTTGAATCTTCTTTATCATGCTAAGAGGAGCAGGAAAAAGCAAAAAATTTCAGAATTGCACCTTGTAATGCGGAGAAATTACTGTTTGTGCATTTACAATATTCATTGATTTTTGCCACTGAAAAACGTCCAGAAATGATTGAAGCTACTGACTGAATGAAAGGAGCTGGCATCTCACTCTCTTTGAATCTTCTTTAACATGCTAAGAGGAGCAGGAAAAAGCAAAAAATTTCAGAATTGCACCTTGCAATGCGGAGAAATTACAGTTTGTGCATTTACAATATTCATTGATTTTTGCCATTGAAAAACATCCAGAAATGATTGAAGCTACTGACTGAATGAAAGGAGCTGGCATCTCACTCTCTTTGAATCTTCTTTATCATGCTAAGAGGAGCAGGAAAAAGCAAAAAATTTCAGAATTGCACCTTGCAATGCGGAGAAATTACTGTTTGTGCATTTACAATATTCATTGATTTTTGCCATTGAAAAACATCATGTTATTCATATACCAGAAATGTTTGAAGCTACTGACTGAATGAAAGGAGCTGGCATCTCACTCTCTTTGAATCTTCTTTATCATGCTAAGAGGAGCAGGAAAAAGCAAAAAATTTCAGAATTGCACATTGCAATGTGGAGAAATTACTGTTTGTGCATTTACAATATTCATTGATTTTTACCATTGAAAAACGTCCAGAAATGATTGAAGCTACTGACTGAATGAAAGTAGCTGGCATCTCACTCTCTTTGAATCTTCTTTATCATGCTAAGAGGAGCAGGTAAAAGCAAAAAATTTCAGACTTGCACCTTGCAATGCGGAGAAATTACTGTTTGTGCATTTACAATATTCATTGATTTTTGCCATTGAAAAACATCATGTTATTCATATACCAGAAATGTTTGAAGCTACTGACTGAATGAAAGGAGCTGGCATCTCACTCTCTTTGAATCTTCTTTATCATGCTAAGAGGAGCAGGAAAAAGCAAAAAATTTCAGAATTGCACCTTGCAATGCGGAGAAATTACTGTTTGTGCATTTACAATATTCATTGATTTTTGCCATTGAAAAACATCATGTTATTCATATACCAGAAATGTTTGAAGCTACTGACTGAATGAAAGGAGCTGGCATCTCACTCTCTTTGAATCTTCTTTATCATGCTAAGAGGAGCAGGAAAAAGCAAAAAATTTCAGAACTGCACCTTGCAATGCGGAGAAATTACTGTTTGTGCATTTACAATATTCATTGATTTTTGCCATTGAAAAACGTCCAGAAATGATTGAAGCTACTGACTGAATGAAAGGAGCTGGCATCTCACTCTCTTTGAATCTTCTTTATCATGCTAAGAGGAGCAGGAAAAATCAAAAAATTTCAGAATTGCACCTTGCAATGCGGAGAAATTACTGTTTGTGCATTTACAATATTCATTGATTTTTGCCATTGAAAAACATGTTATTCATATACCAGAAATGTTTGAAGCTACTGACTGAATGAAAGGAGCTGGCACCTCACTCTCTTTGAATCTTCTTTATCATGCTAAGAGGAGCGGGAAAAAGCAAAAAATTTCAGAATTGCACCTTGCAATGCGGAGAAATTACTGTTTGTGCATTTACAATATTCATTGATTTTTGCCATTGAAAAACGTCCAGAAATGATTGAAGGTACTGACTGAATGAAAGGAGCTGGCATCTCACTCTCTTTGAATCTTCTTTATCATGCTAAGAGGAGCAGGAAAAAGCAAAAAATTTCAGAATTGCACCTTGCAATGCGGAGAAATTACTGTTTGTGCATTTACAATATTCATTGATTTTTGCCATTGAAAAACGTCCAGAAATGATTGAAGCTACTGACTGAATGAAAGGAGCTGGCATCTCACTCTCTTTGAATCTTCTTTATCATGCTAAGAGGAGCAGGAAAAAGCAAAAAATTTCAGAATTGCACCTTGCAATGCGGAGAAATTACAGTTTGTGCATTTACAATATTCATTGATTTTTGCCATTGAAAAACATCCAGAAATGATTGAAGCTACTGACTGAATGAAAGGAGCTGGCATCTCACTCTCTTTGAATCTTCTTTATCATGCTAAGAGGAGCAGGAAAAAGCAAAAAATTTCAGAATTGCACCTTGCAATGCGGAGAAATTACTGTTTGTGCATTTACAATATTCATTGATTTTTGCCATTGAAAAACATCATGTTATTCATATACCAGAAATGTTTGAAGCTACTGACTGAATGAAAGGAGCTGGCATCTCACTCTCTTTGAATCTTCTTTATCATGCTAAGAGGAGCAGGAAAAAGCAAAAAATTTCAGAATTGCACATTGCAATGTGGAGAAATTACTGTTTGTGCATTTACAATATTCATTGATTTTTACCATTGAAAAACGTCCAGAAATGATTGAAGCTACTGACTGAATGAAAGTAGCTGGCATCTCACTCTCTTTGAATCTTCTTTATCATGCTAAGAGGAGCAGGTAAAAGCAAAAAATTTCAGACTTGCACCTTGCAATGCGGAGAAATTACTGTTTGTGCATTTACAATATTCATTGATTTTTGCCATTGAAAAACATCATGTTATTCATATACCAGAAATGTTTGAAGCTACTGACTGAATGAAAGGAGCTGGCATCTCACTCTCTTTGAATCTTCTTTATCATGCTAAGAGGAGCAGGAAAAAGCAAAAAATTTCAGAATTGCACCTTGCAATGCGGAGAAATTACTGTTTGTGCATTTACAATATTCATTGATTTTTGCCATTGAAAAACATCATGTTATTCATATACCAGAAATGTTTGAAGCTACTGACTGAATGAAAGGAGCTGGCATCTCACTCTCTTTGAATCTTCTTTATCATGCTAAGAGGAGCAGGAAAAAGCAAAAAATTTCAGAACTGCACCTTGCAATGCGGAGAAATTACTGTTTGTGCATTTACAATATTCATTGATTTTTGCCATTGAAAAACGTCCAGAAATGATTGAAGCTACTGACTGAATGAAAGGAGCTGGCATCTCACTCTCTTTGAATCTTCTTTATCATGCTAAGAGGAGCAGGAAAAATCAAAAAATTTCAGAATTGCACCTTGCAATGCGGAGAAATTACTGTTTGTGCATTTACAATATTCATTGATTTTTGCCATTGAAAAACATGTTATTCATATACCAGAAATGTTTGAAGCTACTGACTGAATGAAAGGAGCTGGCACCTCACTCTCTTTGAATCTTCTTTATCATGCTAAGAGGAGCGGGAAAAAGCAAAAAATTTCAGAATTGCACCTTGCAATGCGGAGAAATTACTGTTTGTGCATTTACAATATTCATTGATTTTTGCCATTGAAAAACGTCCAGAAATGATTGAAGGTACTGACTGAATGAAAGGAGCTGGCATCTCACTCTCTTTGAATCTTCTTTATCATGCTAAGAGGAGCAGGAAAAAGCAAAAAATTTCAGAATTGCACCTTGCAATGCGGAGAAATTACAGTTTGTGCATTTACAATATTCATTGATTTTTGCCATTGAAAAACATCCAGAAATGATTGAAGCTACTGACTGAATGAAAGGAGCTGGCATCTCACTCTCTTTGAATCTTCTTTATCATGCTAAGAGGAGCAGGAAAAAGCAAAAAATTTCAGAATTGCACCTTGCAATGCGGAGAAATTACTGTTTGTGCATTTACAATATTCATTGATTTTTGCCATTGAAAAACATCATGTTATTCATATACCAGAAATGTTTGAAGCTACTGACTGAATGAAAGGAGCTGGCATCTCACTCTCTTTGAATCTTCTTTATCATGCTAAGAGGAGCAGGAAAAAGCAAAAAATTTCAGAATTGCACCTTGCAATGTGGAGAAATTACTGTTTGTGCATTTACAATATTCATTGATTTTTACCATTGAAAAACGTCCAGAAATGATTGAAGCTACTGACTGAATGAAAGTAGCTGGCATCTCACTCTCTTTGAATCTTATTTATCATGCTAAGAGGAGCAGGAAAAAGCAAAAAATTTCAGACTTGCACCTTGCAATGCGGAGAAATTACTGTTTGTGCATTTACAATATTCATTGATTTTTGCCATTGAAAAACATTATGTTATTCATATACCAGAAATGTTTGAAGCTACTGACTGAATGAAAGTAGCTGGCATCTCACTCTCTTTGAATCTTCTTTATCATGCTAAGAGGAGCAGGAAAAATCAAAAAATTTCAGAATTGCACCTTGCAATGCGGAGAAATTACTGTTTGTGCATTTACAATATTCATTGATTTTTGCCATTGAAAAACGTCCAGAAATGATTGAAGCTACTGACTGAATGAAAGGAGCTGGCATCTCACTCTCTTTGAATCTTCTTTATCATGCTAAGAGGAGCAGGAAAAAGCAAAAAATTTCAGAATTGCACCTTGCAATGCGGAGAAATTACTGTTTGTGCATTTACAATATTCATTGATTTTTGCCATTGAAAAACATCATGTTATTCATATACCAGAAATGATTGAAGCTACTGACTGAATGAAAGGAGCTGGCATCTCACTCTCTTTGAATCTTCTTTATCATGCTAAGAGGAGCAGGAAAAAGTAAAAAAATTCAGAATTGCACCTTGCAATGCGGAGAAATTACTGTTTGTGCATTTATAATATTCAATGATTTTTGCCATTGAAAAACGTCCAGAAATGATTGAAGCTACTGACTGAACGAAAGGAGCTGGCATCTCACTCTCTTTGAATCTTCTTTATCATGCTAAGAGGAGCAGGAAAAAGCAAAAAATTTCAGAATTGCACCTTGCAATGCAGAGAAATTACTGTTTGTGCATTTACAATATTCATTGATTTTTGCCATTGAAAAACATCCAGAAATGATTGAAGCTACTGACTGAATGAAAGGAGCTGGCATCTCACTCTCTTTGACTCTTCTTTATCATGCTAAGAGGAGCAGGAAAAAGCATAAAATTTCAGAATTGCACCTTGCAATGCGGAGAAATTACTGTTTGTGCATTTACAATATTCATTGATTTTTGCCATTGAAAAACATCATGTTATTCATATACCAGAAATGTTTGAAGCTACTGACTGAATGAAAGGAGCTGACATCTCACTCTCTTTGAATCTTCTTTATCATGCTAAGAGGAGCAGGAAAAAGCAAAAAATTTCAGAATTGCACCTTGCAATGCAGAGAAATTACTGTTTGTGCATTTACAATATTCATTGATTTTTGCCATTGAAAAACGTCCAGAAATGATTGAAGCTACTGACTGAATGAAAGGAGCTGGCATCTCACTCTCTTTGAATCTTCTTTATCATGCTAAGAGGAGCAGGAAAAAGCAAAAAATTTCAGAATTGCACCTTGCAATGCGGAGAAATTACTGTTTGTGCATTTACAATATTCATTGATTTTTGCCATTGAAAAACATCATGTTATTCATATACCAGAAATGTTTGAAGCTACTGACTGAATGAAAGGAGCTGGCATCTCACTCTCTTTGAATCTTCTTTATCATGCTAAGAGGAGCAGGAAAAAGCAAAAAATTTCAGAATTGCACCTTGCAATGCGGAGAAATTACTGTTTGTGCATTTACAATATTCATTGATTTTTGCCATTGAAAAACATCATGTTATTCATATACCAGAAATGTTTGAAGCTACTGACTGAATGAAAGGAGCTGGCATCTCACTCTCTTTGAATCTTCTTTATCATGCTAAGAGGAGCAGGAAAAAGCAAAAAATTTCAGAATTGCACCTTGCAATGTGGAGAAATTACTGTGCATTTACAATATTCATTGATTTTTACCATTGAAAAACGTCCAGAAATGATTGAAGCTACTGACTGAATGAAAGGAGCTGGCATCTCACTCTCTTTGAATCTTCTTTATCATGCTAAGAGGAGCAGGAAAAAGCAAAAAATTTCAGACTTGCACCTTGCAATGCGGAGAAATTACTGTTTGTGCATTTACAATATTCATTGATTTTTGCCATTGAAAAACGTCCAGAAATGATTGAAGGTACTGACTGAATGAAAGGAGCTGGCATCTCACTCTCTTTGAATCTTCTTTATCATGCTAAGAGGAGCAGGAAAAAGCAAAAAATTTCAGAATTGCACCTTGCAATGCGGAGAAATTACTGTTTGTGCATTTACAATATTCATTGATTTTTGCCACTGAAAAACGTCCAGAAATGATTGAAGCTACTGACTGAATGAAAGGAGCTGGCATCTCACTCTCTTTGAATCTTCTTTAACATGCTAAGAGGAGCAGTAAAAAGCAAAAAATTTCAGAATTGCACCTTGCAATGCGGAGAAATTACAGTTTGTGCATTTACAATATTCATTGATTTTTGCCATTGAAAAACATCCAGAAATGATTGAAGCTACTGACTGAATGAAAGGAGCTGGCATCTCACTCTCTTTGAATCTTCTTTATCATGCTAAGAGGAGCAGGAAAAAGCAAAAAATTTCAGAATTGCACCTTGCAATGCGGAGAAATTACTGTTTGTGCATTTACAATATTCATTGATTTTTGCCATTGAAAAACATCATGTTATTCATATACCAGAAATGTTTGAAGCTACTGACTGAATGAAAGGAGCTGGCATCTCACTCTCTTTGAATCTTCTTTATCATGCTAAGAGGAGCAGGAAAAAGCAAAAAATTTCAGAATTGCACATTGCAATGTGGAGAAATTACTGTTTGTGCATTTACAATATTCATTGATTTTTACCATTGAAAAACGTCCAGAAATGATTGAAGCTACTGACTGAATGAAAGTAGCTGGCATCTCACTCTCTTTGAATCTTCTTTATCATGCTAAGAGGAGCAGGAAAAAGCAAAAAATTTCAGACTTGCACCTTGCAATGCGGAGAAATTACTGTTTGTGCATTTACAATATTCATTGATTTTTGCCATTGAAAAACATCATGTTATTCATATACCAGAAATGTTTGAAGCTACTGACTGAATGAAAGGAGCTGGCATCTCACTCTCTTTGAATCTTCTTTATCATGCTAAGAGGAGCAGGAAAAAGCAAAAAATTTCAGAACTGCACCTTGCAATGCGGAGAAATTACTGTTTGTGCATTTACAATATTCATTGATTTTTGCCATTGAAAAACGTCCAGAAATGATTGAAGCTACTGACTGAATGAAAGGAGCTGGCATCTCACTCTCTTTGAATCTTCTTTATCATGCTAAGAGGAGCAGGAAAAATCAAAAAATTTCAGAATTGCACCTTGCAATGCGGAGAAATTACTGTTTGTGCATTTACAATATTCATTGATTTTTGCCATTGAAAAACATGTTATTCATATACCAGAAATGTTTGAAGCTACTGACTGAATGAAAGGAGCTGGCACCTCACTCTCTTTGAATCTTCTTTATCATGCTAAGAGGAGCGGGAAAAAGCAAAAAATTTCAGAATTGCACCTTGCAATGCGGAGAAATTACTGTTTGTGCATTTACAATATTCATTGATTTTTGCCATTGAAAAACGTCCAGAAATGATTGAAGGTACTGACTGAATGAAAGGAGCTGGCATCTCACTCTCTTTGAATCTTCTTTATCATGCTAAGAGGAGCAGGAAAAAGCAAAAAATTTCAGAATTGCACCTTGCAATGCGGAGAAATTACTGTTTGTGCATTTACAATATTCATTGATTTTTGCCATTGAAAAACGTCCAGAAATGATTGAAGCTACTGACTGAATGAAAGGAGCTGGCATCTCACTCTCTTTGAATCTTCTTTACCATGCTAAGAGGAGCAGGAAAAAGCAAAAAATTTCAGAATTGCACCTTGCAATGCGGAGAAATTACAGTTTGTGCATTTACAATATTCATTGATTTTTGCCATTGAAAAACATCCAGAAATGATTGAAGCTACTGACTGAATGAAAGGAGCTGGCATCTCACTCTCTTTGAATCTTCTTTATCATGCTAAGAGGAGCAGGAAAAAGCAAAAAATTTCAGAATTGCACCTTGCAATGCGGAGAAATTACTGTTTGTGCATTTACAATATTCATTGATTTTTGCCATTGAAAAACATCATGTTATTCATATACCAGAAATGTTTGAAGCTACTGACTGAATGAAAGGAGCTGGCATCTCACTCTCTTTGAATCTTCTTTATCATGCTAAGAGGAGCAGGAAAAAGCAAAAAATTTCAGAATTGCACCTTGCAATGTGGAGAAATTACTGTTTGTGCATTTACAATATTCATTGATTTTTACCATTGAAAAACGTCCAGAAATGATTGAAGCTACTGACTGAATGAAAGTAGCTGGCATCTCACTCTCTTTGAATCTTCTTTATCATGCTAAGAGGAGCAGGAAAAAGCAAAAAATTTCAGACTTGCACCTTGCAATGCGGAGAAATTACTGTTTGTGCATTTACAATATTCATTGATTTTTGCCATTGAAAAACATTATGTTATTCATATACCAGAAATGTTTGTAGCTACTGACTGAATGAAAGTAGCTGGCATCTCACTCTCTTTGAATCTTCTTTATCATGCTAAGAGGAGCAGGAAAAATCAAAAAATTTCAGAATTGCACCTTGCAATGCGGAGAAATTACTGTTTGTGCATTTACAATATTCATTGATTTTTGCCATTGAAAAACGTCCAGAAATGATTGAAGCTACTGACTGAATGAAAGGAGCTGGCATCTCACTCTCTTTGAATCTTCTTTATCATGCTAAGAGGAGCAGGAAAAAGCAAAAAATTTCAGAATTGCACCTTGCAATGCGGAGAAATTACTGTTTGTGCATTTACAATATTCATTGATTTTTGCCATTGAAAAACATCATGTTATTCATATACCAGAAATGATTGAAGCTACTGACTGAATGAAAGGAGCTGGCATCTCACTCTCTTTGAATCTTCTTTATCATGCTAAGAGGAGCAGGAAAAAGTAAAAAATTTCAGAATTGCACCTTGCAATGCGGAGAAATTACTGTTTGTGCATTTATAATATTCAATGATTTTTGCCATTGAAAAACGTCCAGAAATGATTGAAGCTACTGACTGAACGAAAGGAGCTGGCATCTCACTCTCTTTGAATCTTCTTTATCATGCTAAGAGGAGCAGGAAAAAGCAAAAAATTTCAGAATTGCACCTTGCAATGCAGAGAAATTACTGTTTGTGCATTTACAATATTCATTGATTTTTGCCATTGAAAAACATCCAGAAATGATTGAAGCTACTGACTGAATGAAAGGAGCTGGCATCTCACTCTCTTTGACTCTTCTTTATCATGCTAAGAGGAGCAGGAAAAAGCAAAAAATTTCAGAATTGCACCTTGCAATGCGGAGAAATTACTGTTTGTGCATTTACAATATTCATTGATTTTTGCCATTGAAAAACATCATGTTATTCATATACCAGAAATGTTTGAAGCTACTGACTGAATGAAAGGAGCTGACATCTCACTCTCTTTGAATCTTCTTTATCATGCTAAGAGGAGCAGGAAAAAGCAAAAAATTTCAGAATTGCACCTTGCAATGCAGAGAAATTACTGTTTGTGCATTTACAATATTCATTGATTTTTGCCATTGAAAAACGTCCAGAAATGATTGAAGCTACTGACTGAATGAAAGGAGCTGGCATCTCACTCTCTTTGAATCTTCTTTATCATGCTAAGAGGAGCAGGAAAAAGCAAAAAATTTCAGAATTGCACCTTGCAATGCGGAGAAATTACTGTTTGTGCATTTACAATATTCATTGATTTTTGCCATTGAAAAACATCATGTTATTCATATACCAGAAATGTTTGAAGCTACTGACTGAATGAAAGGAGCTGGCATCTCACTCTCTTTGAATCTTCTTTATCATGCTAAGAGGAGCAGGAAAAAGCAAAAAATTTCAGAATTGCACCTTGCAATGCGGAGAAATTACTGTTTGTGCATTTACAATATTCATTGATTTTTGCCATTGAAAAACATCATGTTATTCATATACCAGAAATGTTTGAAGCTACTGACTGAATGAAAGGATCTGGCATCTCACTCTCTTTGAATCTTCTTTATCATGCTAAGAGGAGCAGGAAAAAGCAAAAAATTTCAGAATTGCACCTTGCAATGTGGAGAAATTACTGTGCATTTACAATATTCATTGATTTTTACCATTGAAAAACGTCCAGAAATGATTGAAGCTACTGACTGAATGAAAGTAGCTGGCATCTCACTCTCTTTGAATCTTCTTTATCATGCTAAGAGGAGCAGGAAAAAGCAAAAAATTTCAGACTTGCACCTTGCAATGCGGAGAAATTACTGTTTGTGCATTTACAATATTCATTGATTTTTGCCATTGAAAAACATGTTATTCATATACCAGAAATGTTTGAAGCTACTGACTGAATGAAAGGAGCTGGCACCTCACTCTCTTTGAATCTTCTTTATCATGCTAAGAGGAGCGGGAAAAAGCAAAAAATTTCAGAATTGCACCTTGCAATGCGGAGAAATTACTGTTTGTGCATTTACAATATTCATTGATTTTTGCCATTGAAAAACGTCCAGAAATGATTGAAGGTACTGACTGAATGAAAGGAGCTGGCATCTCACTCTCTTTGAATCTTCTTTATCATGCTAAGAGGAGCAGGAAAAAGCAAAAAATTTCAGAATTGCACCTTGCAATGCGGAGAAATTACTGTTTGTGCATTTACAATATTCATTGATTTTTGCCATTGAAAAACGTCCAGAAATGATTGAAGCTACTGACTGAATGAAAGGAGCTGGCATCTCACTCTCTTTGAATCTTCTTTATCATGCTAAGAGGAGCAGGAAAAAGCAAAAAATTTCAGAATTGCACCTTGCAATGCGGAGAAATTACAGTTTGTGCATTTACAATATTCATTGATTTTTGCCATTGAAAAACATCCAGAAATGATTGAAGCTACTGACTGAATGAAAGGAGCTGGCATCTCACTCTCTTTGAATCTTCTTTATCATGCTAAGAGGAGCAGGAAAAAGCAAAAAATTTCAGAATTGCACCTTGCAATGCGGAGAAATTACTGTTTGTGCATTTACAATATTCATTGATTTTTGCCATTGAAAAACATCATGTTATTCATATACCAGAAATGTTTGAAGCTACTGACTGATTGAAAGGAGCTGGCATCTCACTCTCTTTGAATCTTCTTTATCATGCTAAGAGGAGCAGGAAAAAGCAAAAAATTTCAGAATTGCACCTTGCAATGTGGAGAAATTACTGTTTGTGCATTTACAATATTCATTGATTTTTACCATTGAAAAACGTCCAGAAATGATTGAAGCTACTGACTGAATGAAAGTAGCTGGCATCTCACTCTCTTTGAATCTTCTTTATCATGCTAAGAGGAGCAGGAAAAAGCAAAAAATTTCAGACTTGCACCTTGCAATGCGGAGAAATTACTGTTTGTGCATTTACAATATTCATTGATTTTTGCCATTGAAAAACATTATGTTATTCATATACCAGAAATGTTTGAAGCTACTGACTGAATGAAAGTAGCTGGCATCTCACTCTCTTTGAATCTTCTTTATCATGCTAAGAGGAGCAGGAAAAATCAAAAAATTTCAGAATTGCACCTTGCAATGCGGAGAAATTACTGTTTGTGCATTTACAATATTCATTGATTTTTGCCATTGAAAAACGTCCAGAAATGATTGAAGCTACTGACTGAATGAAAGGAGCTGGCATCTCACTCTCTTTGAATCTTCTTTATCATGCTAAGAGGAGCAGGAAAAAGCAAAAAATTTCAGAATTGCACCTTGCAATGCGGAGAAATTACTGTTTGTGCATTTACAATATTCATTGATTTTTGCCATTGAAAAACATCATGTTATTCATATACCAGAAATGATTGAAGCTACTGACTGAATGAAAGGAGCTGGCATCTCACTCTCTTTGAATCTTCTTTATCATGCTAAGAGGAGCAGGAAAAAGTAAAAAATTTCAGAATTGCACCTTGCAATGCGGAGAAATTACTGTTTGTGCATTTATAATATTCAATGATTTTTGCCATTGAAAAACGTCCAGAAATGATTGAAGCTACTGACTGAACGAAAGGAGCTGGCATCTCACTCTCTTTGAATCTTCTTTATCATGCTAAGAGGAGCAGGAAAAAGCAAAAAATTTCAGAATTGCACCTTGCAATGCAGAGAAATTACTGTTTGTGCATTTACAATATTCATTGATTTTTGCCATTGAAAAACATCCAGAAATGATTGAAGCTACTGACTGAATGAAAGGAGCTGGCATCTCACTCTCTTTGACTCTTCTTTATCATGCTAAGAGGAGCAGGAAAAAGCAAAAAATTTCAGAATTGCACCTTGCAATGCGGAGAAATTACTGTTTGTGCATTTACAATATTCATTGATTTTTGCCATTGAAAAACATCATGTTATTCATATACCAGAAATGTTTGAAGCTACTGACTGAATGAAAGGAGCTGACATCTCACTCTCTTTGAATCTTCTTTATCATGCTAAGAGGAGCAGGAAAAAGCAAAAAATTTCAGAATTGCACCTTGCAATGCAGAGAAATTACTGTTTGTGCATTTACAATATTCATTGATTTTTGCCATTGAAAAACGTCCAGAAATGATTGAAGCTACTGACTGAATGAAAGGAGCTGGCATCTCACTCTCTTTGAATCTTCTTTATCATGCTAAGAGGAGCAGGAAAAAGCAAAAAATTTCAGAATTGCAGCTTGCAATGCGGAGAAATTACTGTTTGTGCATTTACAATATTCATTGATTTTTGCCATTGAAAAACATCATGTTATTCATATACCAGAAATGTTTGAAGCTACTGACTGAATGAAAGGAGCTGGCATCTCACTCTCTTTGAATCTTCTTTATCATGCTAAGAGGAGCAGGAAAAAGCAAAAAATTTCAGAATTGCACCTTGCAATGCGGAGAAATTACTGTTTGTGCATTTACAATATTCATTGATTTTTGCCATTGAAAAACATCATGTTATTCATATACCAGAAATGTTTGAAGCTACTGACTGAATGAAAGGAGCTGGCATCTCACTCTCTTTGAATCTTCTTTATCATGCTAAGAGGAGCAGGAAAAAGGAAAAAATTTCAGAATTGCACCTTGCAATGTGGAGAAATTACTGTGCATTTACAATATTCATTGATTTTTACCATTGAAAAACGTCCAGAAATGATTGAAGCTACTGACTGAATGAAAGTAGCTGGCATCTCACTCTCTTTGAATCTTCTTTATCATGCTAAGAGGAGCAGGAAAAAGCAAAAAATTTCAGACTTGCACCTTGCAATGCGGAGAAATTACTGTTTGTGCATTTACAATATTCATTGATTTTTGACATTGAAAAACATCATGTTATTCATATACCAGAAATGTTTGAAGCTACTGACTGAATGAAAGGAGCTGGCATCTCACTCTCTTTGAATCTTCTTTATCATGCTAAGCGGAGCAGGAAAAAGCAAAAAATTTCAGAATTGCACCTTGCAATGCGGAGAAATTACTGTTTGTGCATTTACAATATTCATTGATTTTTGCCATTGAAAAACATGTTATTCATATACCAGAAATGTTTGAAGCTACTGACTGAATGAAAGGAGCTGGCACCTCACTCTCTTTGAATCTTCTTTATCATGCTAAGAGGAGCGGGAAAAAGCAAAAAAATTCAGAATTGCACCTTGCAATGCGGAGAAATTACTGTTTGTGCATTTACAATATTCATTGATTTTTGCCATTGAAAAACGTCCAGAAATGATTGAAAGTACTGACTGAATGAAAGGAGCTGGCATCTCACTCTCTTTGAATCTTCTTTATCATGCTAAGAGGAGCAGGAAAAAGCAAAAAATTTCAGAATTGCACCTTGCAATGCGGAGAAATTACTGTTTGTGCATTTACAATATTCATTGATTTTTGCCATTGAAAAACGTCCAGAAATGATTGAAGCTACTGACTGAATGAAAGGAGCTGGCATCTCACTCTCTTTGAATCTTCTTTATCATGCTAAGAGGAGCAGGAAAAAGTAAAAAATTTCAGAATTGCACCTTGCAATGCGGAGAAATTACAGTTTGTGCATTTACAATATTCATTGATTTTTGCCATTGAAAAACATCCAGAAATGATTGAAGCTACTGACTGAATGAAAGGAGCTGGCATCTCACTCTCTTTGAATCTTCTTTATCATGCTAAGAGGAGCAGGAAAAAGCAAAAAATTTCAGAATTGCACCTTGCAATGCGGAGAAATTACTGTTTGTGCATTTACAATATTCATTGATTTTTGCCATTGAAAAACATCATGTTATTCATATACCAGAAATGTTTGAAGCTACTGACTGAATGAAAGGAGCTGGCATCTCACTCTCTTTGAATCTTCATTATCATGCTAAGAGGAGCAGGAAAAAGCAAAAAATTTCAGAATTGCACCTTGCAATGCGGAGAAATTACTGTTTGTGCATTTACAATATTCATTGATTTTTGCCATTGAAAAACATGTTATTCATATACCAGAAATGTTTGAAGCTACTGACTGAATGAAAGGAGCTGGCACCTCACTCTCTTTGAATCTTCTTTATCATGCTAAGAGGAGCGGGAAAAAGCAAAAAAATTCAGAATTGCACCTTGCAATGCAGAGAAATTACTGTTTGTGCATTTACAATATTCATTGATTTTTGCCATTGAAAAACGTCCAGAAATGATTGAAAGTACTGACTGAATGAAAGGAGCTGGCATCTCACTCTCTTTGAATCTTCTTTATCATGCTAAGAGGAGCAGGAAAAAGCAAAAAATTTCAGAATTGCACCTTGCAATGCGGAGAAATTACTGTTTGTGCATTTACAATATTCATTGATTTTTGCCATTGAAAAACGTCCAGAAATGATTGAAGCTACTGACTGAATGAAAGGAGCTGGCATCTCACTCTCTTTGAATCTTCTTTATCATGCTAAGAGGAGCAGGAAAAAGTAAAAAATTTCAGAACTGCACCTTGCAATGCGGAGAAATTACAGTTTGTGCATTTACAATATTCATTGATTTTTGCCATTGAAAAACATCCAGAAATGATTGAAGCTACTGACTGAATGAAAGGAGCTGGCATCTCACTCTCTTTGAATCTTCTTTATCAGGCTAAGAGGAGCAGGAAAAAGCATAAAATTTCAGAATTGCACCTTGCAATGCGGAGAAATTACTGTTTGTGCATTTACAATATTCATTGATTTTTGCCATTGAAAAACATCATGTTATTCATATACCAGAAATGTTTGAAGCTACTGACTGAATGAAAGGAGCTGGCATCTCACTCTCTTTGAATCTTCATTATCATGCTAAGAGGAGCAGGAAAAAGCAAAAAATTTCAGAATTGCACCTTGCAATGTGGAGAAATTACTGTTTGTGCATTTACAATATTCATTGATTTTTAACAATGAAAAACGTCCAGAAATGATTGAATCTACTGACTGAATGAAAGTAGCTGGCATCTCACTCTCTTTGAATCTTCTTTATCATGCTAAGAGGAGCAGGAAAAAGCAAAAAATTTCAGAATTGCACCTTGCAATGCGGAGAAATTACTGTTTGTGCATTTACAATATTCATTGATTTTTGCCATTGAAAAACATCATGTTATTCATATACCAGAAATGTTTGAAGCTACTGACTGAATGAAAGGAGCTGGCATCTCACTCTCTTTGAATCTTCTTTATCATGCTAAGAGGAGCAGGAAAAAGCAAAAAATTTCAGAATTGCACCTTGCAATGCGGAGAAATTACTGTTTGTGCATTTACAATATTCATTGATTTTTGCCATTGAAAAACATCATGTTATTCATATACCAGAAATGTATGAAGCTACTGACTGAATGAAAGGAGCTGGCATCTCACTCTCTTTGAATCTTCTTTATCATGCTAAGAGGAGCAGGAAAAAGCAAAAAATTTCAGAATTGCACCTTGCAATGTGGAGAAATTACTGTTTGTGCATTTACAATATTCATTGATTTTTACCATTGAAAAACGTCCAGAAATGATTGAAGCTACTGACTGAATGAAAGTAGCTGGCATCTCACTCTCTTTGAATCTTCTTTATCATACTAAGAAGAGCAGGAAAAAGCAAAAAATTTCAGACTTGCACCTTGCAATGCGGAGAAATTACTGTTTGTGCATTTACAATATTCATTGATTTTTGCCATTGAAAAACATCATGTTATTCATATACCAGAAATGTTTGAAGCTACTGACTGAATGAAAGGAGCTGGCATCTCACTCTCTTTGAATCTTCTTTATCATGCTAAGAGGAGCAGGAAAAAGCAAAAAATTTCAGAATTGCACCTTGCAATGCGGAGAAATTACTGTTTGTGCATTTACAATATTCATTGATTTTTGCCATTGAAAAACGTCCAGAAATGATTGAAGCTACTGACTGAATGAAAGGAGCTGGCATCTCACTCTCTTTGAATCTTCTTTATCATGCTAAGAGGAGCAGGAAAAAGCAAAAAATTTCAGAATTGCACCTTGCAATGCGGAGAAATTACTGTTTGTGCATTTACAATATTCATTGATTTTTGCCATTGAAAAACGTCCAGAAATGATTGAAGCTACTGACTGAATGAAAGGAGCTGGCATCTCACTCTCTTTGAATCTTCTTTATCATGCTAAGAGGAGCAGGAAAAAGCAAAAAATTTCAGAATTGCACCTTGCAATGCGGAGAAATTACTGTTTGTGCATTTACAATATTCATTGATTTTTGCCATTGAAAAACATCATGTTATTCATATACCAGAAATGTTTGAAGCTACTGACTGAATGAAAGGAGCTGGCATCTCACTCTCTTTGAATCTTCTTTATCATGCTAAGAGGAGCAGGAAAAAGCAAAAAATTTCAGAATTGCACCTTGCAATGCGGAGAAATTACTGTTTGTGCATTTACAATATTCATTGATTTTTGCCATTGAAAAACGTCCAGAAATGATTGAAGCTACTGACTGAATGAAAGGAGCTGGCATCTCACTCTCTGTGAATCTTGTTTATCATGCTAAGAGGAGCAGGAAAAAGCAAAAAATTTCAGAATTGCACCTTGCAATGTGGAGAAATTACTGTTTGTGCATTTACAATATTCATTGATTTTTGCCATTGAAAAACATCATGTTATTCATATACCAGAAATGATTGAAGCTACTGACTGAATGAAAGGAGCTGGCATCTCACTCTCTTTGAATCTTCTTTATCATGCTAAGAGGAGCAGGAAAAAGTAAAAAATTTCAGAATTGCACCTTGCAATGCGGAGAAATTACTGGTTGTGCATTTATAATATTCAATGATTTTTGCCATTGAAAAACGTCCAGAAATGATTGAAGCTACTGACTGAACGAAAGGAGCTGGCATCTCACTCTCTTTGAATCTTCTTTATCATGCTAAGAGGAGCAGGAAAAAGCAAAAAATTTCAGAATTGCACCTTGCAATGCGGAGAAATTACTGTTTGTGCATTTACAATATTCATTGATTTTTGCCATTGAAAAACGTCCAGAAATGATTGACGCTACTGACTGAATGAAAGGAGCTGGCATCTCACTCTCTTTGAATCTTCTTTATCATGCTAAGAGGAGCAGGAAAAAGCAAATAATTTCAGAATTGCACCTTGCAATGCGGAGAAATTACTGTTTGTGCATTTACAATATTCATTGATTTTTGCCTTTGAAAAACATCATGTTATTCATATACCAGAAATGTTTGAAGCTACTGACTGAATGAAAGGAGCTGACATCTCACGCTCTTTGAATCTTCTTTATCATGCTAAGAGGAGCAGGAAAAAGCAAAACATTTCAGAATTGCACCTTGCAATGCGGAGAAATTACTGTTTGTGCATTTACAATATTCATTGATTTTTGCCATTGAAAAACGTCCAGAAATGATTGAAGCTACTGACTGAATGAAAGGAGCTGGCATCTCACTCTCTTTGAATCTTCTTTATCATGCTAAGAGGAGCAGGAAAAAGCAAAAAATTTCAGAATTGCACCTTGCAATGCGGAGAAATTACTGTTTGTGCATTTACAATATTCATTGATTTTTGCCATTGAAAAACATCATGTTATTCATATACCAGAAATGTTTGAAGCTACTGACTGAATGAAAGGAGCTGGCATCTCACTCTCTTTGAATCTTCTTTATCATGCTAAGAGGAGCAGGAAAAAGCAAAAAATTTCAGAATTGCACCTTGCAATGCGGAGAAATTACTGTTTGTGCATTTACAATATTCATTGATTTTTGCCATTGAAAAACGTCCAGAAATGATTGAAGCTACTGACTGAATGAAAGGAGCTGGCATCTCACTCTCTTTGAATCTTCTTTATCATGCTAAGAGGAGCAGGAAAAAGCAAAAAATTTCAGAATTGCACCTTGCAATGCGGAGAAATTACTGTTTGTGCATTTACAATATTCATTGATTTTTGCCATTGAAAAACATCATGTTATTCATATACCAGAAATGTTTGAAGCTACTGACTGAATGAAAGGAGCTGACATCTCACGCTCTTTGAATCTTCTTTATCATGCTAAGAGGAGCAGGAAAAAGCAAAAAATTTCAGAATTGCACCTTGCAATGCGGAGAAATTGCTGTTTGTTCATTTACAATATTCATTGATTTTTGCCATTGAAAAACGTCCAGAAATGATTGAAGCTACTGACTGAATGAAAGGAGCTGGCATCTCACTCTCTTTGAATCTTCTTTATCATGCTAAGAGGAGCAGGAAAAAGCAAAAAATTTCAGAATTGCACCTTGCAATGCGGAGAAATTACTGTTTGTGCATTTACAATATTCATTGATTTTTGCCATTGAAAAACATCATGTTATTCATATACCAGAAATGTTTGAAGCTACTGACTGAATGAAAGGAGCTGGCATCTCACTCTCTTTGAATCTTCTTTATCATGCTAAGAGGAGCAGGAAAAAGCAAAAAATTTCAGAATTGCACCTTGCAATGCGGAGAAATTACTGTTTGTGCATTTACAATATTCATTGATTTTTGCCATTGAAAAACATCATGTTATTCATATACCAGAAATGTTTGAAGCTACTGACTGAATGAAAGGAGCTGGCATCTCACTCTCTTTGAATCTTCTTTATCATGCTAAGAGGAGCAGGAAAAAGCAAAAAATTTCAGAATTGCACCTTGCAATGCGGAGAAATTACTGTTTGTGCATTTACAATATTCATTGATTTTTGCCATTGAAAAACGTCCAGAAATGATTGAAGCTACTGACTGAATGAAAGGAGCTGGCATCTCACTCTCTTTGAATCTTCTTTATCATGCTAAGAGGAGCAGGAAAAAGCAAAACATTTCAGAATTGCACCTTGCAATGCGGAGAAATTACTGTTTGTGCATTTACAATATTCATTGATTTTTGCCATTGAAAAACGTCCAGAAATGATTGAAGCTACTGACTGAATGAAAGGAGCTGGCATCTCACTCTCTTTGAATCTTCTTTATCATGCTAAGCGGAGCAGGAAAAAGCAAAAAATTTCAGAATTGCACCTTGCAATGCGGAGAAATTACTGTTTGTGCATTTACAATATTCATTGATTTTTGCCATTGAAAAACGTCCAGAAATGATTGAAGCTACTGACTGAATGAAAGGAGCTGGCATCTCACTCTCTTTGAATCTTCTTTATCATGCTAAGAGGAGCAGGAAAAAGCAAAAAATTTCAGAATTGCACCTTGCAATGCGGAGAAATTACTGTTTGTGCATTTACAATATTCATTGATTTTTGCCATTGAAAAACATCATGTTATTCATATACCAGAAATGTTTGAAGCTACTGACTGAATG
Source organism: Phyllobates terribilis (assembly GCF_046119375.1). NCBI lineage: Eukaryota > Metazoa > Chordata > Amphibia > Anura > Dendrobatidae > Phyllobates > Phyllobates terribilis. Next base: position 74,420 of record NW_027364251.1, read on the forward strand.
AAAGGAGCTGGCATCTCACTCTCTTTGAATCTTCTTTATCATGCTAAGAGGAGCAGGAAAAAGCAAAAAATTTCAGAATTGCACCTTGCAATGCGGAGAAATTACTGTTTGTGCATTTACAATATTCATTGATTTTTGCCATTGAAAAACGTCCAGAAATGATTGAAGCTACTGACTGAATGAAAGGAGCTGGCATCTCACTCTCTTTGAATCTTCTTTATCATGCTAAGAGGAGCAGGAAAAAGCAAAAAATTTCAGAATTGCACCTTGCAATGCGGAGAAATTACTGTTTGTGCATTTACAATATTCATTGATTTTTGCCATTGAAAAACGTCCAGAAATGATTGAAGCTACTGACTGAATGAAAGGAGCTGGCATCTCACTCTCTTTGAATCTTCTTTATCATGCTAAGAGGAGCAGGAAAAAGCAAAAAATTTCAGAATTGCACCTTGCAATGCGGAGAAATTACTGTTTGTGCATTTACAATATTCATTGATTTTTGCCATTGAAAAACATCATGTTATTCATATACCAGAAATGTTTGAAGCTACTGACTGAATGAAAGGAGCTGGCATCTCACTCTCTTTGAATCTTCTTTATCATGCTAAGAGGAGCAGGAAAAAGCAAAAAATTTCAGAATTGCACCTTGCAATGCGGAGAAATTACTGTTTGTGCATTTACAATATTCATTGATTTTTGCCATTGAAAAACGTCCAGAAATGATTGAAGCTACTGACTGAATGAAAGGAGCTGGCATCTCACTCTCTGTGAATCTTGTTTATCATGCTAAGAGGAGCAGGAAAAAGCAAAAAATTTCAGAATTGCACCTTGCAATGTGGAGAAATTACTGTTTGTGCATTTACAATATTCATTGATTTTTGCCATTGAAAAACATCATGTTATTCATATACCAGAAATGATTGAAGCTCCTGACTGAATGAAAGGAGCTGGCATCTCACTCTCTTTGAATCTTCTTTATCATGCTAAGAGGAGCAGGAAAAAGTAAAAAATTTCAGAATTGCACCTTGCAATGCGGAGAAATTACTGGTTGTGCATTTATAATATTCAATGATTTTTGCCATTGAAAAACGTCCAGAAATGATTGAAGCTACTGACTGAACGAAAGGAGCTGGCATCTCACTCTCTTTGAATCTTCTTTATCATGCTAAGAGGAGCAGGAAAAAGCAAAAAATTTCCGAATTGCACCTTGCAATGCGGAGAAATTACTGTTTGTGCATTTACAATATTCATTGATTTTTGCCATTGAAAAACGTCCAGAAATGATTGACGCTACTGACTGAATGAAAGGAGCTGGCATCTCACTCTCTTTGAATCTTCTTTATCATGCTAAGAGGAGCAGGAAAAAGCAAATAATTTCAGAATTGCACCTTGCAATGCGGAGAAATTACTGTTTGTGCATTTACAATATTCATTGATTTTTGCCTTTGAAAAACATCATGTTATTCATATACCAGAAATGTTTGAAGCTACTGACTGAATGAAAGGAGCTGACATCTCACGCTCTTTGAATCTTCTTTATCATGCTAAGAGGAGCAGGAAAAAGCAAAACATTTCAGAATTGCACCTTGCAATGCGGAGAAATTACTGTTTGTGCATTTACAATATTCATTGATTTTTGCCATTGAAAAACGTCCAGAAATGATTGAAGCTACTGACTGAATGAAAGGAGCTGGCATCTCACTCTCTTTGAATCTTCTTTATCATGCTAAGAGGAGCAGGAAAAAGCAAAAAATTTCAGAATTGCACCTTGCAATGCGGAGAAATTACTGTTTGTGCATTTACAATATTCATTGATTTTTGCCATTGAAAAACATCATGTTATTCATATACCAGAAATGTTTGAAGCTACTGACTGAATGAAAGGAGCTGGCATCTCACTCTCTTTGAATCTTCTTTATCATGCTAAGAGGAGCAGGAAAAAGCAAAAAATTTCAGAATTGCACCTTGCAATGCGGAGAAATTACTGTTTGTGCATTTACAATATTCATTGATTTTTGCCATTGAAAAACGTCCAGAAATGATTGAAGCTACTGACTGAATGAAAGGAGCTGGCATCTCACTCTCTTTGAATCTTCTTTATCATGCTAAGAGGAGCAGGAAAAAGCAAAAAATTTCAGAATTGCACCTTGCAATGCGGAGAAATTACTGTTTGTGCATTTACAATATTCATTGATTTTTGCCATTGAAAAACATCATGTTATTCATATACCAGAAATGTTTGAAGCTACTGACTGAATGAAAGGAGCTGACATCTCACGCTCTTTGAATCTTCTTTATCATGCTAAGAGGAGCAGGAAAAAGCAAAAAATTTCAGAATTGCACCTTGCAATGCGGAGAAATTGCTGTTTGTTCATTTACAATATTCATTGATTTTTGCCATTGAAAAACGTCCAGAAATGATTGAAGCTACTGACTGAATGAAAGGAGCTGGCATCTCACTCTCTTTGAATCTTCTTTATCATGCTAAGAGGAGCAGGAAAAAGCAAAAAATTTCAGAATTGCACCTTGCAATGCGGAGAAATTACTGTTTGTGCATTTACAATATTCATTGATTTTTGCCATTGAAAAACATCATGTTATTCATATACCAGAAATGTTTGAAGCTACTGACTGAATGAAAGGAGCTGGCATCTCACTCTCTTTGAATCTTCTTTATCATGCTAAGAGGAGCAGGAAAAAGCAAAAAATTTCAGAATTGCACCTTGCAATGCGGAGAAATTACTGTTTGTGCATTTACAATATTCATTGATTTTTGCCATTGAAAAACATCATGTTATTCATATACCAGAAATGTTTGAAGCTACTGACTGAATGAAAGGAGCTGGCATCTCACTCTCTTTGAATCTTCTTTATCATGCTAAGAGGAGCAGGAAAAAGCAAAAAATTTCAGAATTGCACCTTGCAATGCGGAGAAATTACTGTTTGTGCATTTACAATATTCATTGATTTTTGCCATTGAAAAACATCCAGAAATGATTGAAGCTACTGACTGAATGAAAGGAGCTGGCATCTCACTCTCTTTGAATCTTCTTTATCATGCTAAGAGGAGCAGGAAAAAGCAAAACATTTCAGAATTGCACCTTGCAATGCGGAGAAATTACTGTTTGTGCATTTACAATATTCATTGATTTTTGCCATTGAAAAACGTCCAGAAATGATTGAAGCTACTGACTGAATGAAAGGAGCTGGCATCTCACTCTCTTTGAATCTTCTTTATCATGCTAAGCGGAGCAGGAAAAAGCAAAAAATTTCAGAATTGCACCTTGCAATGCGGAGAAATTACTGTTTGTGCATTTACAATATTCATTGATTTTTGCCATTGAAAAACGTCCAGAAATGATTGAAGCTACTGACTGAATGAAAGGAGCTGGCATCTCACTCTCTTTGAATCTTCTTTATCATGCTAAGAGGAGCAGGAAAAAGCAAAAAATTTCAGAATTGCACCTTGCAATGCGGAGAAATTACTGTTTGTGCATTTACAATATTCATTGATTTTTGCCATTGAAAAACATCATGTTATTCATATACCAGAAATGTTTGAAGCTACTGACTGAATGAAAGGAGCTGGCATCTCACTCTCTTTGAATCTTCTTTATCATGCTAAGAGGAGCAGGAAAAAGCAAAAAATTTCAGAATTGCACCTTGCAATGCGGAGAAATTACTGTTTGTGCATTTACAATATTCATTGATTTTTGCCATTGAAAAACATCATGTTATTCATATACCAGAAATGTTTGAAGCTACTGACTGAATGAAAGGAGCTGGCATCTCACTCTCTTTGAATCTTCTTTATCATGCTAAGAGGAGCAGGAAAAATCAAAAAATTTCAGAATTGCACCTTGCAATGCGGAGAAATTACTGTTTGTGCATTTACAATATTCATTGATTTTTGCCATTGAAAAACGTCCAGAAATGATTGAAGCTACTGACTGAATGAAAGGAGCTGGCATCTCACTCTCTTTGAATCTTCTTTATCATGCTAAGAGGAGCAGGAAAAAGCAAAACATTTCAGAATTGCACCTTGCAATGCGGAGAAATTACTGTTTGTGCATTTACAATATTCATTGATTTTTGCCATTGAAAAACGTCCAGAAATGATTGAAGCTACTGACTGAATGAAAGGAGCTGGCATCTCACTCTCTTTGAATCTTCTTTATCATGCTAAGCGGAGCAGGAAAAAGCAAAAAATTTCAGAATTGCACCTTGCAATGCGGAGAAATTACTGTTTGTGCATTTACAATATTCATTGATTTTTGCCATTGAAAAACGTCCAGAAATGATTGAAGCTACTGACTGAATGAAAGGAGCTGGCATCTCACTCTCTTTGAATCTTCTTTATCATGCTAAGAGGAGCAGGAAAAAGCAAAAAATTTCAGAATTGCACCTTGCAATGCGGAGAAATTACTGTTTGTGCATTTACAATATTCATTGATTTTTGCCATTGAAAAACATCATGTTATTCATATACCAGAAATGTTTGAAGCTACTGACTGAATGAAAGGAGCTGGCATCTCACTCTCTTTGAATCTTCTTTATCATGCTAAGAGGAGCAGGAAAAAGCAAAAAATTTCAGAATTGCACCTTGCAATGCGGAGAAATTACTGTTTGTGCATTTACAATATTCATTGATTTTTGCCATTGAAAAACGTCCAGAAATGATTGAAGCTACTGACTGAACGAAAGGAGCTGGCATCTCACTCTCTTTGAAACTTCTTTATCATGCTAAGAGGAGCAGGAAAAAGCAAAAAATTTCAGAATTGCACCTTGCAATGCGGAGAAATTACTGTTTGTGCATTTACAATATTCATTGATTTTTGCCATTGAAAAACGTCCAGAAATGATTGAAGCTACTGACTGAATGAAAGGAGCTTGCATCTCACTCTCTTTGAATCTTCTTTATCATGCTAAGAGGAGCAGGAAAAAGCAAAAAATTTCAGAATTGCACCTTGCAATGCGGAGAAATTACTGTTTGTGCATTTACAATATTCATTGATTTTTGCCATTGAAAAACATCATGTTATTCATATACCAGAAATGTTTGAAGCTACTGACTGAATGAAAGGAGCTGACATCTCACGCTCTTTGAATCTTCTTTATCATGCTAAGAGGAGCAGGAAAAAGCAAAAAATTTCAGAATTGCACCTTGCAATGCGGAGAAATTACTGTTTGTGCATTTACAATATTCATTGATTTTTGCCATTGAAAAACGTCCAGAATTGATTGAAGCTACTGACTGAATGAAAGGAGCTGGCATCTCACTCTCTTTGAATCTTCTTTATCATGCTAAGAGGAGCAGGAAAAAGCAAAAAATTTCAGAATTGCACCTTGCAATGCGGAGAAATTACTGTTTGTGCATTTACAATATTCATTGATTTTTGCCATTGAAAAACATCATGTTATTCATATACCAGAAATGTTTGAAGCTACTGACTGAATGAAAGGAGCTGGCATCTCACTCTCTTTGAATCTTCTTTATCATGCTAAGAGGAGCAGGGAAAAGCAAAAAATTTCAGAATTGCACCTTGCAATGTGGAGAAATTACTGTTTGTGCATTTACAATATTCATTGATTTTTACCATTGAAAAACGTCCAGAAATGATTGAAGCTACTGACTGAATGAAAGGAGCTGGCACCTCACTCTCTTTGAATCTTCTTTATCATGCTAAGAGGAGCGGGAAAAAGCAAAAAAATTCAGAATTGCACCTTGCAATGCGGAGAAATTACTGTTTGTGCATTTACAATATTCATTGATTTTTGCCATTGAAAAACGTCCAGAAATGATTGAAAGTACTGACTGAATGAAAGGAGCTGGCATCTCACTCTCTTTGAATCTTCTTTATCATGCTAAGAGGAGCAGGAAAAAGCAAAAAATTTCAGAATTGCACCTTGCAATGCGGAGAAATTACTGTTTGTGCATTTACAATATTCATTGATTTTTGCCATTGAAAAACGTCCAGAAATGATTGAAGCTACTGACTGAATGAAAGGAGCTGGCATCTCACTCTCTTTGAATCTTCTTTATCATGCTAAGAGGAGCAGGAAAAAGTAAAAAATTTCAGAATTGCACCTTGCAATGCGGAGAAATTACAGTTTGTGCATTTACAATATTCATTGATTTTTGCCATTGAAAAACATCCAGAAATGATTGAAGCTACTGACTGAATGAAAGGAGCTGGCATCTCACTCTCTTTGAATCTTCTTTATCATGCTAAGAGGAGCAGGAAAAAGCAAAAAATTTCAGAATTGCACCTTGCAATGCGGAGAAATTACTGTTTGTGCATTTACAATTTTCATTGATTTTTGCCATTGAAAAACATCATGTTATTCATATACCAGAAATGTTTGAAGCTACTGACTGAATGAAAGGAGCTGGCATCTCACTCTCTTTGAATCTTCATTATCATGCTAAGAGGAGCAGGAAAAAGCAAAAAATTTCAGAATTGCACCTTGCAATGCGGAGAAATTACTGTTTGTGCATTTACAATATTCATTGATTTTTGCCATTGAAAAACATGTTATTCATATACCAGAAATGTTTGAAGCTACTGACTGAATGAAAGGAGCTGGCACCTCACTCTCTTTGAATCTTCTTTATCATGCTAAGAGGAGCGGGAAAAAGCAAAAAAATTCAGAATTGCACCTTGCAATGCGGAGAAATTACTGTTTGTGCATTTACAATATTCAGTGATTTTTGCCATTGAAAAACGTCCAGAAATGATTGAAAGTACTGACTGAATGAAAGGAGCTGGCATCTCACTCTCTTTGAATCTTCTTTATCATGCTAAGAGGAGCAGGAAAAAGCAAAAAATTTCAGAATTGCACCTTGCAATGCGGAGAAATTACTGTTTGTGCATTTACAATATTCATTGATTTTTGCCATTGAAAAACGTCCAGAAATGATTGAAGCTACTGACTGAATGAAAGGAGCTGGCATCTCACTCTCTTTGAATCTTCTTTATCATGCTAAGAGGAGCAGGAAAAAGTAAAAAATTTCAGAATTGCACCTTGCAATGCGGAGAAATTACAGTTTGTGCATTTACAATATTCATTGATTTTTGCCATTGAAAAACATCCAGAAATGATTGAAGCTACTGACTGAATGAAAGGAGCTGGCATCTCACTCTCTTTGAATCTTCTTTATCATGCTAAGAGGAGCAGGAAAAAGCAAAAAATTTCAGAATTGCACCTTGCAATGCGGAGAAATTACTGTTTGTGCATTTACAATATTCATTGATTTTTGCCATTGAAAAACATCATGTTATTCATATACCAGAAATGTTTGAAGCTACTGACTGAATGAAAGGAGCTGGCATCTCACTCTCTTTGAATCTTCATTATCATGCTAAGAGGAGCAGGAAAAAGCAAAAAATTTCAGAATTGCACCTTGCAATGTGGAGAAATTACTGTTTGTGCATTTACAATATTCATTGATTTTTAACAATGAAAAACGTCCAGAAATGATTGAATCTACTGACTGAATGAAAGTAGCTGGCATCTCACTCTCTTTGAATCTTCTTTATCATGCTAAGAGGAGCAGGAAAAAGCAAAAAATTTCAGAATTGCACCTTGCAATGCGGAGAAATTACTGTTTGTGCATTTACAATATTCATTGATTTTTGCCATTGAAAAACATCATGTTATTCATATACCAGAAATGTTTGAAGCTACTGACTGAATGAAAGGAGCTGGCATCTCACTCTCTTTGAATCTTCTTTATCATGCTAAGAGGAGCAGGAAAAAGCAAAAAATTTCAGAATTGCACCTTGCAATGCGGAGAAATTACTGTTTGTGCATTTACAATATTCATTGATTTTTGCCATTGAAAAACATCATGTTATTCATATACCAGAAATGTTTGAAGCTACTGACTGAATGAAAGGAGCTGGCATCTCACTCTCTTTGAATCTTCTTTATCATGCTAAGAGGAGCAGGAAAAAGCAAAAAATTTCAGAATTGCACCTTGCAATGTGGAGAAATTACTGTTTGTGCATTTACAATATTCATTGATTTTTACCATTGAAAAACGTCCAGAAATGATTGAAGCTACTGACTGAATGAAAGTAGCTGGCATCTCACTCTCTTTGAATCTTCTTTATCATACTAAGAGGAGCAGGAAAAAGCAAAAAATTTCAGACTTGCACCTTGCAATGCGGAGAAATTACTGTTTGTGCATTTACAATATTCATTGATTTTTGCCATTGAAAAACATCATGTTATTCATACACCAGAAATGTTTGAAGCTACTGACTGAATGAAAGGAGCTGGCATCTCACTCTCTTTGAATCTTCTTTATCATGCTAAGAGGAGCAGGAAAAAGCAAAAAATTTCAGAATTGCACCTTGCAATGCGGAGAAATTACTGTTTGTGCATTTACAATATTCATTGATTTTTGCCATTGAAAAACGTCCAGAAATGATTGAAGCTACTGACTGAATGAAAGGAGCTGGCATCTCACTCTCTTTGAATCTTCTTTATCATGCTAAGAGGAGCAGGAAAAAGCAAAAAATTTCAGAATTGCACCTTGCAATGCGGAGAAATTACTGTTTGTGCATTTACAATATTCATTGATTTTTGCCATTGAAAAACATCATGTTATTCATATACCAGAAATGTTTGAAGCTACTGACTGAATGAAAGGAGCTGGCATCTCACTCTCTTTGAATCTTCTTTATCATGCTAAGAGGAGCAGGAAAAAGCAAAAAATTTCAGAATTGCACCTTGCAATGCGGAGAAATTACTGTTTGTGCATTTACAATATTCATTGATTTTTGCCATTGAAAAACGTCCAGAAATGATTGAAGCTACTGACTGAATGAAAGGAGCTGGCATCTCACTCTCTTTGAATCTTGTTTATCATGCTAAGAGGAGCAGGAAAAAGCAAAAAATTTCAGAATTGCACCTTGCAATGCGGAGAAATTACTGTTTGTGCATTTACAATATTCATTGATTTTTGCCATTGAAAAACATCATGTTATTCATATACCAGAAATGATTGAAGCTACTGACTGAATGAAAGGAGCTGGCATCTCACTCTCTTTGAATCTTCTTTATCATGCTAAGAGGAGCAGGAAAAAGTAAAAAATTTCAGAATTGCACCTTGCAATGCGGAGAAATTACTGTTTGTGCATTTATAATATTCAATGATTTTTGCCATTGAAAAACGTCCAGAAATGATTGAAGCTACTGACTGAACGAAAGGAGCTGGCATCTCACTCTCTTTGAATCTTCTTTATCATGCTAAGAGGAGCAGGAAAAAGCAAAAAATTTCAGAATTGCACCTTGCAATGCGGAGAAATTACTGTTTGTGCATTTACAATATTCATTGATTTTTGCCATTGAAAAACGTCCAGAAATGATTGAAGCTACTGACTGAATGAAAGGAGCTGGCATCTCACTCTCTTTGAATCTTCTTTATCATGCTAAGGGGAGCAGGAAAAAGCAAATAATTTCAGAATTGCACCTTGCAATGCGGAGAAATTACTGTTTGTGCATTTACAATATTCATTGATTTTTGCCTTTGAAAAACATCATGTTATTCATATACCAGAAATGTTTGAAGCTACTGACTGAATGAAAGGAGCTGACATCTCACGCTCTTTGAATCTTCTTTATCATGCTAAGAGGAGCAGGAAAAAGCAAAACATTTCAGAATTGCACCTTGCAATGCGGAGAAATTACTGTTTGTGCATTTACAATATTCATTGATTTTTGCCATTGAAAAACGTCCAGAAATGATTGAAGCTACTGACTGAATGAAAGGAGCTGGCATCTCACTCTCTTTGAATCTTCTTTATCATGCTAAGAGGAGCAGGAAAAAGCAAAAAATTTCAGAATTGCACCTTGCAATGCGGAGAAATTACTGTTTGTGCATTTACAATATTCATTGATTTTTGCCATTGAAAAACATCATGTTATTCATATACCAGAAATGTTTGAAGCTACTGACTGAATGAAAGGAGCTGGCATCTCACTCTCTTTGAATCTTCTTTATCATGCTAAGAGGAGCAGGAAAAAGCAAAAAATTTCAGAATTGCACCTTGCAATGCGGAGAAATTACTGTTTGTGCATTTACAATATTCATTGATTTTTGCCATTGAAAAACGTCCAGAAATGATTGAAGCTACTGACTGAATGAAAGGAGCTGGCATCTCACTCTCTTTGAATCTTCTTTATCATGCTAAGAGGAGCAGGAAAAAGCAAAAAATTTCAGAATTGCACCTTGCAATGCGGAGAAATTACTGTTTGTGCATTTACAATATTCATTGATTTTTGCCATTGAAAAACATCATGTTATTCATATACCAGAAATGTTTGAAGCTACTGACTGAATGAAAGGAGCTGACATCTCACGCTCTTTGAATCTTCTTTATCATGCTAAGAGGAGCAGGAAAAAGCAAAAAATTTCAGAATTGCACCTTGCAATGCGGAGAAATTACTGTTTGTGCATTTACAATATTCATTGATTTTTGCCATTGAAAAACGTCCAGAAATGATTGAAGCTACTGACTGAATGAAAGGAGCTGGCATCTCACTCTCTTTGAATCTTCTTTATCATGCTAAGAGGAGCAGGAAAAAGCAAAAAATTTCAGAATTGCACCTTGCAATGCGGAGAAATTACTGTTTGTGCATTTACAATATTCATTGATTTTTGCCATTGAAAAACATCATGTTATTCATATACCAGAAATGTTTGAAGCTACTGACTGAATGAAAGGAGCTGGCATCTCACTCTCTTTGAATCTTCTTTATCATGCTAAGAGGAGCAGGAAAAAGCAAAAAATTTCAGAATTGCACCTTGCAATGCGGAGAAATTACTGTTTGTGCATTTACAATATTCATTGATTTTTGCCATTGAAAAACATCATGTTATTCATATACCAGAAATGTTTGAAGCTACTGACTGAATGAAAGGAGCTGGCATCTCACTCTCTTTGAATCTTCTTTATCATGCTAAGAGGAGCAGGAAAAAGCAAAAAATTTCAGAATTGCACCTTGCAATGCGGAGAAATTACTGTTTGTGCATTTACAATATTCATTGATTTTTGCCATTGAAAAACGTCCAGAAATGATTGAAGCTACTGACTGAATGAAAGGAGCTGGCATCTCACTCTCTTTGAATCTTCTTTATCATGCTAAGAGGAGCAGGAAAAAGCAAAACATTTCAGAATTGCACCTTGCAATGCGGAGAAATTACTGTTTGTGCATTTACAATATTCATTGATTTTTGCCATTGAAAAACGTCCAGAAATGATTGAAGCTACTGACTGAATGAAAGGAGCTGGCATCTCACTCTCTTTGAATCTTCTTTATCATGCTAAGAGGAGCAGGAAAAAGCAAAAAATTTCAGAATTGCACCTTGCAATGCGGAGAAATTACTGTGTGCATTTACAATATTCATTGATTTTTGCCATTGAAAAACATCATGTTATTCATATACCAGAAATGTTTGAAGCTACTGACTGAATGAAAGGAGCTGGCATCTCACTCTCTTTGAATCTTCTTTATCATGCTAAGAGGAGCAGGAAAAAGCAAAAAATTTCAGAATTGCACCTTGCAATGCGGAGAAATTACTGTTTGTGCATTTACAATATTCATTGATTTTTGCCATTGAAAAACGTCCAGAAATGATTGAAGCTACTGACTGAATGAAAGGAGCTGGCATCTCACTCTCTTTGAATCTTGTTTATCATGCTAAGAGGAGCAGGAAAAAGCAAAAAATTTCAGAATTGCACCTTGCAATGCGGAGAAATTACTGTTTGTGCATTTACAATATTCATTGATTTTTGCCATTGAAAAACATCAAGTTATTCATATACCAGAAATGATTGAAGCTACTGACTGAATGAAAGGAGCTGGCATCTCACTCTCTATGAATCTTCTTTATCATGCTAAGAGGAGCAGGAAAAAGTAAAAAATTTCAGAATTGCACCTTGCAATGCGGAGAAATTACTGTTTGTGCATTTATAATATTCAATGATTTTTGCCATTGAAAAACGTCCAGAAATGATTGAAGCTACTGACTGAACGAAAGGAGCTGGCATCTCACTCTCTTTGAATCTTCTTTATCATGCTAAGAGGAGCAGGAAAAAGCAAAAAATTTCAGAATTGCACCTTGCAATGCGGAGAAATTACTGTTTGTGCATTTACAATATTCATTGATTTTTGCCATTGAAAAACGTCCAGAAATGATTGAAGCTACTGACTGAATGAAAGGAGCTGGCATCTCACTCTCTTTGAATCTTCTTTATCATGCTAAGAGGAGCAGGAAAAAGCAAAAAATTTCAGAATTGCACCTTGCAATGCGGAGAAATTACTGTTTGTGCATTTCCAATATTCATTGATTTTTGCCATTGAAAAACATCATGTTATTCATATACCAGAAATGTTTGAAGCTACTGACTGAATGAAAGGAGCTGACATCTCACGCTCTTTGAATCTTCTTTATCATGCTAAGAGGAGCAGGAAAAAGCAAAAAATTTCAGAATTGCACCTTGCAATGCGGAGAAATTACTGTTTGTGCATTTACAATATTCATTGATTTTTGCCATTGAAAAACGTCCAGAATTGATTGAAGCTACTGACTGAATGAAAGGAGCTGGCATCTCACTCTCTTTGAATCTTCTTTATCATGCTAAGAGGAGCAGGAAAAAGCAAAAAATTTCAGAATTGCACCTTGCAATGCGGAGAAATTACAGTTTGTGCATTTACAATATTCATTGATTTTTGCCATTGAAAAACATCATGTTATTCATATACCAGAAATGTTTGAAGCTACTGACTGAATGAAAGGAGCTGGCATCTCACTCTCTTTGAATCTTCTTTATCATGCTAAGAGGAGCAGGGAAAAGCAAAAAATTTCAGAATTGCACCTTGCAATGTGGAGAAATTACTGTTTGTGCATTTACAATATTCATTGATTTTTACCATTGAAAAACGTCCAGAAATGATTGAAGCTACTGACTGAATGAAAGTAGCTGGCATCTCACTCTCTTTGAATCTTCTTTATCATGCTAAGACGAGCAGGAAAAAGCAAAAAATTTCAGACTTGCACCTTGCAATGCGGAGAAATTACTGTTTGTGCATTTACAATATTCATTGATTTTTGCCATTGAAAAACATCATGTTATTCATATACCAGAAATGTTTGAAGCTACTGACTGAATGAAAGGAGCTGGCATCTCACTCTCTTTGAATCTTCTTTATCATGCTAAGAGGAGCAGGAAAAAGCAAAAAATTTCAGAATTGCACCTTGCAATGCGGAGAAATTACTGTTTGTGCATTTACAATATTCATTGATTTTTGCCATTGAAAAACGTCCAGAAATGATTGAAGCTACTGACTGAATGAAAGGAGCTGGCATCTCACTCTCTTTGAATCTTCTTTATCATGCTAAGAGGAGCAGGAAAAAGCAAAACATTTCAGAATTGCACCTTGCAATGCGGAGAAATTACTGTTTGTGCATTTACAATATTCATTGATTTTTGCCATTGAAAAACGTCCAGAAATGATTGAAGCTACTGACTGAATGAAAGGAGCTGGCATCTCACTCTCTTTGAATCTTCTTTATCATGCTAAGAGGAGCAGGAAAAAGCAAAAAATTTCAGAATTGCACCTTGCAATGCGGAGAAATTACTGTTTGTGCATTTACAATATTCATTGATTTTTGCCATTGAAAAACATCATGTTATTCATATACCAGAAATGTTTGAAGCTACTGACTGAATGAAAGGAGCTGGCATCTCACTCTCTTTGAATCTTCTTTATCATGCTAAGAGGAGCAGGAAAAAGCAAAAAATTTCAGAATTGCACCTTGCAATGCGGAGAAATTACTGTTTGTGCATTTACAATATTCATTGATTTTTGCCATTGAAAAACATCATGTTATTCATATACCAGAAATGTTTGAAGCTACTGACTGAATGAAAGGAGCTGGCATCTCACTCTCTTTGAATCTTCTTTATCATGCTAAGAGGAGCAGGGAAAAGCAAAAAATTTCAGAATTGCACCTTGCAATGTGGAGAAATTACTGTTTGTGCATTTACAATATTCATTGATTTTTACCATTGAAAAACGTCCAGAAATGATTGAAGCTACTGACTGAATGAAAGTAGCTGGCATCTCACTCTCTTTGAATCTTCTTTATCATGCTAAGACGAGCAGGAAAAAGCAAAAAATTTCAGACTTGCACCTTGCAATGCGGAGAAATTACTGTTTGTGCATTTACAATATTCATTGATTTTTGCCATTGAAAAACATCATGTTATTCATATACCAGAAATGTTTGAAGCTACTGACTGAATGAAAGGAGCTGGCATCTCACTCTCTTTGAATCTTCTTTATCATGCTAAGAGGAGCAGGAAAAAGCAAAAAATTTCAGAATTGCACCTTGCAATGCGGAGAAATTACTGTTTGTGCATTTACAATATTCATTGATTTTTGCCATTGAAAAACGTCCAGAAATGATTGAAGCTACTGACTGAATGAAAGGAGCTGGCATCTCACTCTCTTTGAATCTTCTTTATCATGCTAAGAGGAGCAGGAAAAAGCAAAACATTTCAGAATTGCACCTTGCAATGCGGAGAAATTACTGTTTGTGCATTTACAATATTCATTGATTTTTGCCATTGAAAAACGTCCAGAAATGATTGAAGCTACTGACTGAATGAAAGGAGCTGGCATCTCACTCTCTTTGAATCTTCTTTATCATGCTAAGAGGAGCAGGAAAAAGCAAAAAATTTCAGAATTGCACCTTGCAATGCGGAGAAATTACTGTTTGTGCATTTACAATATTCATTGATTTTTGCCATTGAAAAACATCATGTTATTCATATACCAGAAATGTTTGAAGCTACTGACTGAATGAAAGGAGCTGGCATCTCACTCTCTTTGAATCTTCTTTATCATGCTAAGAGGAGCAGGAAAAAGCAAAAAATTTCAGAATTGCACCTTGCAATGCGGAGAAATTACTGTTTGTGCATTTACAATATTCATTGATTTTTGCCATTGAAAAACGTCCAGAAATGATTGAAGCTACTGACTGAATGAAAGGAGCTGGCATCTCACTCTCTTTGAATCTTGTTTATCATGCTAAGAGGAGCAGGAAAAAGCAAAAAATTTCAGAATTGCACCTTGCAATGCGGAGAAATTACTGTTTGTGCATTTACAATATTCATTGATTTTTGCCATTGAAAAACATCAAGTTATTCATATACCAGAAATGATTGAAGCTACTGACTGAATGAAAGGAGCTGGCATCTCACTCTCTTTGAATCTTCTTTATCATGCTAAGAGGAGCAGGAAAAAGTAAAAAATTTCAGAATTGCACCTTGCAATGCGGAGAAATTACTGTTTGTGCATTTATAATATTCAATGATTTTTGCCATTGAAAAACGTCCAGAAATGATTGAAGCTACTGACTGAACGAAAGGAGCTGGCATCTCACTCTCTTTGAATCTTCTTTATCATGCTAAGAGGAGCAGGAAAAAGCAAAAAATTTCAGAATTGCACCTTGCAATGCGGAGAAATTACTGTTTGTGCATTTACAATATTCATTGATTTTTGCCATTGAAAAACGTCCAGAAATGATTGAAGCTACTGACTGAATGAAAGGAGCTGGCATCTCACTCTCTTTGAATCTTCTTTATCATGCTAAGAGGAGCAGGAAAAAGCAAAAAATTTCAGAATTGCACCTTGCAATGCGGAGAAATTACTGTTTGTGCATTTACAATATTCATTGATTTTTGCCATTGAAAAACATCATGTTATTCATATACCAGAAATGTTTGAAGCTACTGACTGAATGAAAGGAGCTGACATCTCACGCTCTTTGAATCTTCTTTATCATGCTAAGAGGAGCAGGAAAAAGCAAAAAATTTCAGAATTGCACCTTGCAATGCGGAGAAATTACTGTTTGTGCATTTACAATATTCATTGATTTTTGCCATTGAAAAACGTCCAGAATTGATTGAAGCTACTGACTGAATGAAAGGAGCTGGCATCTCACTCTCTTTGAATCTTCTTTATCATGCTAAGAGGAGCAGGAAAAAGCAAAAAATTTCAGAATTGCACCTTGCAATGCGGAGAAATTACAGTTTGTGCATTTACAATATTCATTGATTTTTGCCATTGAAAAACATCATGTTATTCATATACCAGAAATGTTTGAAGCTACTGACTGAATGAAAGGAGCTGGCATCTCACTCTCTTTGAATCTTCTTTATCATGCTAAGAGGAGCAGGAAAAAGCAAAAAATTTCAGAATTGCACCTTGCAATGCGGAGAAATTACTGTTTGTGCATTTACAATATTCATTGATTTTTGCCATTGAAAAACATCATGTTATTCATATACCAGAAATGTTTGAAGCTACTGACTGAATGAAAGGAGCTGGCATCTCACTCTCTTTGAATCTTCTTTATCATGCTAAGAGGAGCAGGGAAAAGCAAAAAATTTCAGAATTGCACCTTGCAATGTGGAGAAATTACTGTTTGTGCATTTACAATATTCATTGATTTTTACCATTGAAAAACGTCCAGAAATGATTGAAGCTACTGACTGAATGAAAGTAGCTGGCATCTCACTCTCTTTGAATCTTCTTTATCATGCTAAGACGAGCAGGAAAAAGCAAAAAATTTCAGACTTGCACCTTGCAATGCGGAGAAATTACTGTTTGTGCATTTACAATATTCATTGATTTTTGCCATTGAAAAACATCATGTTATTCATATACCAGAAATGTTTGAAGCTACTGACTGAATGAAAGGAGCTGGCATCTCACTCTCTTTGAATCTTCTTTATCATGCTAAGAGGAGCAGGAAAAAGCAAAAAATTTCAGAATTGCACCTTGCAATGCGGAGAAATTACTGTTTGTGCATTTACAATATTCATTGATTTTTGCCATTGAAAAACGTCCAGAAATGATTGAAGCTACTGACTGAATGAAAGGAGCTGGCATCTCACTCTCTTTGAATCTTCTTTATCATGCTAAGAGGAGCAGGAAAAAGCAAAAAATTTCAGAATTGCACCTTGCAATGCGGAGAAATTACTGTTTGTGCATTTACAATATTCATTGATTTTTGCCATTGAAAAACGTCCAGAAATGATTGAAGCTACTGACTGAATGAAAGGAGCTGGCATCTCACTCTCTTTGAATCTTCTTTATCATGCTAAGAGGAGCAGGAAAAAGCAAAAAATTTCAGAATTGCACCTTGCAATGCGGAGAAATTACTGTTTGTGCATTTACAATATTCATTGATTTTTGCCATTGAAAAACGTCCAGAAATGATTGAAGCTACTGACTGAATGAAAGGAGCTGGCATCTCACTCTCTTTGAATCTTCTTTATCATGCTAAGAGGAGCAGGAAAAAGCAAAAAATTTCAGAATTGCACCTTGCAATGCGGAGAAATTACAGTTTGTGCATTTACAATATTCATTGATTTTTGCCATTGAAAAACATCATGTTATTCATATACCAGAAATGTTTGAAGCTACTGACTGAATGAAAGGAGCTGGCATCTCACTCTCTTTGAATCTTCTTTATCATGCTAAGAGGAGCAGGGAAAAGCAAAAAATTTCAGAATTGCACCTTGCAATGTGGAGAAATTACTGTTTGTGCATTTACAATATTCATTGATTTTTACCATTGAAAAACGTCCAGAAATGATTGAAGCTACTGACTGAATGAAAGTAGCTGGCATCTCACTCTCTTTGAATCTTCTTTATCATGCTAAGACGAGCAGGAAAAAGCAAAAAATTTCAGACTTGCACCTTGCAATGCGGAGAAATTACTGTTTGTGCATTTACAATATTCATTGATTTTTGCCATTGAAAAACATCATGTTATTCATATACTAGAAATGTTTGAAGCTACTGACTGAATGAAAGGAGCTGGCATCTCACTCTCTTTGAATCTTCTTTATCATGCTAAGAGGAGCAGGAAAAAGCAAAAAATTTCAGAATTGCACCTTGCAATGCGGAGAAATTACTGTTTGTGCATTTACAATATTCATTGATTTTTGCCATTGAAAAACGTCCAGAAATGATTGAAGCTACTGACTGAATGAAAGGAGCTGGCATCTCACTCTCTTTGAATCTTCTTTATCATGCTAAGAGGAGCAGGAAAAAGCAAAACATTTCAGAATTGCACCTTGCAATGCGGAGAAATTACTGTTTGTGCATTTACAATATTCATTGATTTTTGCCATTGAAAAACGTCCAGAAATGATTGAAGCTACTGACTGAATGAAAGGAGCTGGCATCTCACTCTCTTTGAATCTTCTTTATCATGCTAAGAGGAGCAGGAAAAAGCAAAAAATTTCAGAATTGCACCTTGCAATGCGGAGAAATTACTGTTTGTGCATTTACAATATTCATTGATTTTTGCCATTGAAAAACATCATGTTATTCATATACCAGAAATGTTTGAAGCTACTGACTGAATGAAAGGAGCTGGCATCTCACTCTCTTTGAATCTTCTTTATCATGCTAAGAGGAGCAGGAAAAAGCAAAAAATTTCAGAATTGCACCTTGCAATGCGGAGAAATTACTGTTTGTGCATTTACAATATTCATTGATTTTTGCCATTGAAAAACATCATGTTATTCATATACCAGAAATGTTTGAAGCTACTGACTGAATGAAAGGAGCTGGCATCTCACTCTCTTTGAATCTTCTTTATCATGCTAAGAGGAGCAGGGAAAAGCAAAAAATTTCAGAATTGCACCTTGCAATGTGGAGAAATTACTGTTTGTGCATTTACAATATTCATTGATTTTTACCATTGAAAAACGTCCAGAAATGATTGAAGCTACTGACTGAATGAAAGTAGCTGGCATCTCACTCTCTTTGAATCTTCTTTATCATGCTAAGACGAGCAGGAAAAAGCAAAAAATTTCAGACTTGCACCTTGCAATGCGGAGAAATTACTGTTTGTGCATTTACAATATTCATTGATTTTTGCCATTGAAAAACATCATGTTATTCATATACCAGAAATGTTTGAAGCTACTGACTGAATGAAAGGAGCTGGCATCTCACTCTCTTTGAATCTTCTTTATCATGCTAAGAGGAGCAGGAAAAAGCAAAAAATTTCAGAATTGCACCTTGCAATGCGGAGAAATTACTGTTTGTGCATTTACAATATTCATTGATTTTTGCCATTGAAAAACGTCCAGAAATGATTGAAGCTACTGACTGAATGAAAGGAGCTGGCATCTCACTCTCTTTGAATCTTCTTTATCATGCTAAGAGGAGCAGGAAAAAGCAAAACATTTCAGAATTGCACCTTGCAATGCGGAGAAATTACTGTTTGTGCATTTACAATATTCATTGATTTTTGCCATTGAAAAACGTCCAGAAATGATTGAAGCTACTGACTGAATGAAAGGAGCTGGCATCTCACTCTCTTTGAATCTTCTTTATCATGCTAAGAGGAGCAGGAAAAAGCAAAAAATTTCAGAATTGCACCTTGCAATGCGGAGAAATTACTGTTTGTGCATTTACAATATTCATTGATTTTTGCCATTGAAAAACATCATGTTATTCATATACCAGAAATGTTTGAAGCTACTGACTGAATGAAAGGAGCTGGCATCTCACTCTCTTTGAATCTTCTTTATCATGCTAAGAGGAGCAGGAAAAAGCAAAAAATTTCAGAATTGCACCTTGCAATGCGGAGAAATTACTGTTTGTGCATTTACAATATTCATTGATTTTTGCCATTGAAAAACGTCCAGAAATGATTGAAGCTACTGACTGAATGAAAGGAGCTGGCATCTCACTCTCTTTGAATCTTGTTTATCATGCTAAGAGGAGCAGGAAAAAGCAAAAAATTTCAGAATTGCACCTTGCAATGCGGAGAAATTACTGTTTGTGCATTTACAATATTCATTGATTTTTGCCATTGAAAAACATCAAGTTATTCATATACCAGAAATGATTGAAGCTACTGACTGAATGAAAGGAGCTGGCATCTCACTCTCTTTGAATCTTCTTTATCATGCTAAGAGGAGCAGGAAAAAGTAAAAAATTTCAGAATTGCACCTTGCAATGCGGAGAAATTACTGTTTGTGCATTTATAATATTCAATGATTTTTGCCATTGAAAAACGTCCAGAAATGATTGAAGCTACTGACTGAACGAAAGGAGCTGGCATCTCACTCTCTTTGAATCTTCTTTATCATGCTAAGAGGAGCAGGAAAAAGCAAAAAATTTCAGAATTGCACCTTGCAATGCGGAGAAATTACTGTTTGTGCATTTACAATATTCATTGATTTTTGCCATTGAAAAACGTCCAGAAATGATTGAAGCTACTGACTGAATGAAAGGAGCTGGCATCTCACTCTCTTTGAATCTTCTTTATCATGCTAAGAGGAGCAGGAAAAAGCAAAAAATTTCAGAATTGCACCTTGCAATGCGGAGAAATTACTGTTTGTGCATTTACAATATTCATTGATTTTTGCCATTGAAAAACATCATGTTATTCATATACCAGAAATGTTTGAAGCTACTGACTGAATGAAAGGAGCTGACATCTCACGCTCTTTGAATCTTCTTTATCATGCTAAGAGGAGCAGGAAAAAGCAAAAAATTTCAGAATTGCACCTTGCAATGCGGAGAAATTACTGTTTGTGCATTTACAATATTCATTGATTTTTGCCATTGAAAAACGTCCAGAATTGATTGAAGCTACTGACTGAATGAAAGGAGCTGGCATCTCACTCTCTTTGAATCTTCTTTATCATGCTAAGAGGAGCAGGAAAAAGCAAAAAATTTCAGAATTGCACCTTGCAATGCGGAGAAATTACAGTTTGTGCATTTACAATATTCATTGATTTTTGCCATTGAAAAACATCATGTTATTCATATACCAGAAATGTTTGAAGCTACTGACTGAATGAAAGGAGCTGGCATCTCACTCTCTTTGAATCTTCTTTATCATGCTAAGAGGAGCAGGAAAAAGCAAAAAATTTCAGAATTGCACCTTGCAATGCGGAGAAATTACTGTTTGTGCATTTACAATATTCATTGATTTTTGCCATTGAAAAACATCATGTTATTCATATACCAGAAATGTTTGAAGCTACTGACTGAATGAAAGGAGCTGGCATCTCACTCTCTTTGAATCTTCTTTATCATGCTAAGAGGAGCAGGGAAAAGCAAAAAATTTCAGAATTGCACCTTGCAATGTGGAGAAATTACTGTTTGTGCATTTACAATATTCATTGATTTTTACCATTGAAAAACGTCCAGAAATGATTGAAGCTACTGACTGAATGAAAGTAGCTGGCATCTCACTCTCTTTGAATCTTCTTTATCATGCTAAGACGAGCAGGAAAAAGCAAAAAATTTCAGACTTGCACCTTGCAATGCGGAGAAATTACTGTTTGTGCATTTACAATATTCATTGATTTTTGCCATTGAAAAACATCATGTTATTCATATACCAGAAATGTTTGAAGCTACTGACTGAATGAAAGGAGCTGGCATCTCACTCTCTTTGAATCTTCTTTATCATGCTAAGAGGAGCAGGAAAAAGCAAAAAATTTCAGAATTGCACCTTGCAATGCGGAGAAATTACTGTTTGTGCATTTACAATATTCATTGATTTTTGCCATTGAAAAACGTCCAGAAATGATTGAAGCTACTGACTGAATGAAAGGAGCTGGCATCTCACTCTCTTTGAATCTTCTTTATCATGCTAAGAGGAGCAGGAAAAAGCAAAAAATTTCAGAATTGCACCTTGCAATGCGGAGAAATTACTGTTTGTGCATTTACAATATTCATTGATTTTTGCCATTGAAAAACGTCCAGAAATGATTGAAGCTACTGACTGAATGAAAGGAGCTGGCATCTCACTCTCTTTGAATCTTCTTTATCATGCTAAGAGGAGCAGGAAAAAGCAAAAAATTTCAGAATTGCACCTTGCAATGCGGAGAAATTACTGTTTGTGCATTTACAATATTCATTGATTTTTGCCATTGAAAAACGTCCAGAAATGATTGAAGCTACTGACTGAATGAAAGGAGCTGGCATCTCACTCTCTTTGAATCTTCTTTATCATGCTAAGAGGAGCAGGAAAAAGCAAAAAATTTCAGAATTGCACCTTGCAATGCGGAGAAATTACTGTTTGTGCATTTACAATATTCATTGATTTTTGCCATTGAAAAACATCATGTTATTCATATACCAGAAATGTTTGAAGCTACTGACTGAATGAAAGGAGCTGGCATCTCACTCTCTTTGAATCTTCTTTATCATGCTAAGAGGAGCAGGAAAAAGCAAAAAATTTCAGAATTGCACCTTGCAATGCGGAGAAATTACTGTTTGTGCATTTACAATATTCATTGATTTTTGCCATTGAAAAACGTCCAGAAATGATTGAAGCTACTGACTGAATGAAAGGAGCTGGCATCTCACTCTCTTTGAATCTTGTTTATCATGCTAAGAGGAGCAGGAAAAAGCAAAAAATTTCAGAATTGCACCTTGCAATGCGGAGAAATTACTGTTTGTGCATTTACAATATTCATTGATTTTTGCCATTGAAAAACATCAAGTTATTCATATACCAGAAATGATTGAAGCTACTGACTGAATGAAAGGAGCTGGCATCTCACTCTCTTTGAATCTTCTTTATCATGCTAAGAGGAGCAGGAAAAAGTAAAAAATTTCAGAATTGCACCTTGCAATGCGGAGAAATTACTGTTTGTGCATTTATAATATTCAATGATTTTTGCCATTGAAAAACGTCCAGAAATGATTGAAGCTACTGACTGAACGAAAGGAGCTGGCATCTCACTCTCTTTGAATCTTCTTTATCATGCTAAGAGGAGCAGGAAAAAGCAAAAAATTTCAGAATTGCACCTTGCAATGCGGAGAAATTACTGTTTGTGCATTTACAATATTCATTGATTTTTGCCATTGAAAAACGTCCAGAAATGATTGAAGCTACTGACTGAATGAAAGGAGCTGGCATCTCACTCTCTTTGAATCTTCTTTATCATGCTAAGAGGAGCAGGAAAAAGCAAAAAATTTCAGAATTGCACCTTGCAATGCGGAGAAATTACTGTTTGTGCATTTACAATATTCATTGATTTTTGCCATTGAAAAACATCATGTTATTCATATACCAGAAATGTTTGAAGCTACTGACTGAATGAAAGGAGCTGACATCTCACGCTCTTTGAATCTTCTTTATCATGCTAAGAGGAGCAGGAAAAAGCAAAAAATTTCAGAATTGCACCTTGCAATGCGGAGAAATTACTGTTTGTGCATTTACAATATTCATTGATTTTTGCCATTGAAAAACGTCCAGAATTGATTGAAGCTACTGACTGAATGAAAGGAGCTGGCATCTCACTCTCTTTGAATCTTCTTTATCATGCTAAGAGGAGCAGGAAAAAGCAAAAAATTTCAGAATTGCACCTTGCAATGCGGAGAAATTACAGTTTGTGCATTTACAATATTCATTGATTTTTGCCATTGAAAAACATCATGTTATTCATATACCAGAAATGTTTGAAGCTACTGACTGAATGAAAGGAGCTGGCATCTCACTCTCTTTGAATCTTCTTTATCATGCTAAGAGGAGCAGGAAAAAGCAAAAAATTTCAGAATTGCACCTTGCAATGCGGAGAAATTACTGTTTGTGCATTTACAATATTCATTGATTTTTGCCATTGAAAAAAAAACATCATGTTATTCATATACCAGAAATGTTTGAAGCTACTGACTGAATGAAAGGAGCTGGCATCTCACTCTCTTTGAATCTTCTTTATCATGCTAAGAGGAGCAGGGAAAAGCAAAAAATTTCAGAATTGCACCTTGCAATGTGGAGAAATTACTGTTTGTGCATTTACAATATTCATTGATTTTTACCATTGAAAAACGTCCAGAAATGATTGAAGCTACTGACTGAATGAAAGTAGCTGGCATCTCACTCTCTTTGAATCTTCTTTATCATGCTAAGACGAGCAGGAAAAAGCAAAAAATTTCAGACTTGCACCTTGCAATGCGGAGAAATTACTGTTTGTGCATTTACAATATTCCTTGATTTTTGCCATTGAAAAACATCATGTTATTCATATACCAGAAATGTTTGAAGCTACTGACTGAATGAAAGGAGCTGGCATCTCACTCTCTTTGAATCTTCTTTATCATGCTAAGAGGAGCAGGAAAAAGCAAAAAATTTCAGAATTGCACCTTGCAATGCGGAGAAATTACTGTTTGTGCATTTACAATATTCATTGATTTTTGCCATTGAAAAACGTCCAGAAATGATTGAAGCTACTGACTGAATGAAAGGAGCTGGCATCTCACTCTCTTTGAATCTTCTTTATCATGCTAAGAGGAGCAGGAAAAAGCAAAAAATTTCAGAATTGCACCTTGCAATGCGGAGAAATTACTGTTTGTGCATTTACAATATTCATTGATTTTTGCCATTGAAAAACGTCCAGAAATTATTGAAGCTACTGACTGAATGAAAGGAGCTGGCATCTCACTCTCTTTGAATCTTCTTTATCATGCTAAGAGGAGCAGGAAAAAGCAAAAAATTTCAGAATTGCACCTTGCAATGCGGAGAAATTACTGTTTGTGCATTTACAATATTCATTGATTTTTGCCATTGAAAAACATGTTATTCATATACCAGAAATGTTTGAAGCTACTGACTGAATGAAAGGAGCTGGCACCTCACTCTTTGAATCTTCTTTATCATGCTAAGAGGAGCAGGAAAAAGCAAAAAATTTCAGAATTGCACCTTGCAATGTGGAGAAATTACTGTTTGTGCATTTACAATATTCATTGATTTTTACCATTGAAAAATGTCCAGAAATGATTGAAGCTACTGACTGAATGAAAGTAGCTGGCATCTCACTCTCTTTGAATCTTCTTTATCATGCTAAGACGAGCAGGAAAAAGCAAAAAATTTCAGACTTGCACCTTGCAATGCGGAGAAATTACTGTTTGTGCATTTACAATATTCATTGATTTTTGCCATTGAAAAACATCATGTTATTCATATACCAGAAATGTTTGAAGCTACTGACTGAATGAAAGGAGCTGGCATCTCACTCTCTTTGAATCTTCTTTATCATGCTAAGAGGAGCAGGAAAAAGCAAAAAATTTCAGAATTGCACGTTGCAATGCGGAGAAATTACTGTTTGTGCATTTACAATATTCATTGATTTTTGCCATTGAAAAACGTCCAGAAATGATTGAAGCTACTGACTGAATGAAAGGAGCTGGCATCTCACTCTCTTTGAATCTTCTTTATCATGCTAAGAGGAGCAGGAAAAAGCAAAAAATTTCAGAATTGCACCTTGCAATGCGGAGAAATTACTGTTTGTGCATTTACAATATTCATTGATTTTTGCCATTGAAAAACGTCCAGAAATGATTGAAGCTACTGACTGAATGAAAGGAGCTGGCATCTCACTCTCTTTGAATCTTCTTTATCATGCTAAGAGGAGCAGGAAAAAGCAAAAAATTTCAGAATTGCACCTTGCAATGCGGAGAAATTACTGTTTGTGCATTTACAATATTCATTGATTTTTGCCATTGAAAAACATGTTATTCATATACCAGAAATGTTTGAAGCTACTGACTGAATGAAAGGAGCTGGCACCTCACTCTCTTTGAATCTTCTTTATCATGCTAAGAGGAGCAGGAAAAAGCAAAAAATTTCAGACTTGCACCTTGCAATGCGGAGAAATTACTGTTTGTGCATTTACAATATTCATTGATTTTTGCCATTGAAAAACATCATGTTATTCATATACCAGAAATGTTTGAAGCTACTGACTGAATGAAAGGAGCTGGCATCTCACTCTCTTTGAATCTTCTTTATCATGCTAAGAGGAGCAGGAAAAAGCAAAAAATTTCAGAATTGCACCTTGCAATGCGGAGAAATTACTGTTTGTGCATTTACAATATTCATTGATTTTTGCCATTGAAAAACGTCCAGAAATGATTGAAGCTACTGACTGAATGAAAGGAGCTGGCATCTCACTCTCTTTGAATCTTCTTTATCATGCTAAGAGGAGCAGGAAAAAGCAAAAAATTTCAGAATTGCACCTTGCAATGCGGAGAAATTACTGTTTGTGCATTTACAATATTCATTGATTTTTGCCATTGAAAAACGTCCAGAAATGATTGAAGCTACTGACTGAATGAAAGGAGCTGGCATCTCACTCTCTTTGAATCTTCTTTATCATGCTAAGAGGAGCAGGAAAAAGCAAAAAATTTCAGAATTGCACCTTGCAATGCGGAGAAATTACTGTTTGTGCATTTACAATATTCATTGATTTTTGCCATTGAAAAACATGTTATTCATATACCAGAAATGTTTGAAGCTACTGACTGAATGAAAGGAGCTGGCACCTCACTCTCTTTGAATCTTCTTTATCATGCTAAGAGGAGCGGGAAAAAGCAAAAAATTTCAGAATTGCACCTTGCAATGCGGAGAACTTACTGTTTGTGCATTTACAATATTCATTGATTTTTGCCATTGAAAAACGTCCAGAAATGATTGAAGGTACTGACTGAATGAAAGGAGCTGGCATCTCACTCTCTTTGAATCTTCTTTATCATGCTAAGAGGAGCAGGAAAAAGCAAAAAATTTCAGAATTGCACCTTGCAATGCGGAGAAATTACTGTTTGTGCATTTACAAAATTCATTGATTTTTGCCATTGAAAAACGTCCAGAAATGATTGAAGCTACTGACTGAATGAAAGGAGCTGGCATCTCACTCTCTTTGAATCTTCTTTATCATGCCAAGAGGAGCAGGAAAAAGCAAAAAATTTCAGAATTGCACCTTGCAATGCGGAGAAATTACAGTTTGTGCATTTACAATATTCATTGATTTTTGCCATTGAGAAACGTCCAGAAATGATTGAAGCTACTGACTGAATGAAAGGAGCTGGCATCTCACTCTCTTTGAATCTTTATCATGCTAAGAGGAGCAGGAAAAAGCAAAAAATTTCAGAATTGCACCTTGCAATGCGGAGAAATTACTGTTTGTGCATTTACAATATTCATTGATTTTTGCCATTGAAAAACATCATGTTATTGATATACCAGAAATGTTTGAAGCTACTGACTGAATGAAAGGAGCTGGCATCTCACTCTCTTTGAATCTTCTTTATCATGCTAAGAGGAGCAGGAAAAAGCAAAAAATTTCAGAATTGCACCTTGCAATGCGGAGAAATTACTGTTTGTGCATTTACAATATTCATTGATTTTTTCCATTGAAAAACATCATGTTATTCATATACCAGAAATGTTTGAAGCTACTGACTGAATGAAAGGAGCTGGCATCTCAATCTCTTTGAATCTTCTTTATCATGCTAAGAGGAGCAGGAAAAAGCAAAAAACTTCAGAATTGCACCTTGCAATGTGGAGAAATTACTGTTTGTGCATTTACAATATTCATTGATTTTTACCATTGAAAAACGTCCAGAAATGATTGAAGCTACTGACTGAATGAAAGTAGCTGGCATCTCACTCTCTTTGAATCTTCTTTATCATGCTAAGAGGAGCAGGAAAAAGCAAAAAATTTCAGACTTGCACCTTGCAATGCGGAGAAATTACTGTTTGTGCATTTACAATATTCATTGATTTTTGCCATTGAAAAACATCATGTTATTCATATACCAGAAATGTTTGAAGCTACTGACTGAATGAAAGGAGCTGGCATCTCACTCTCTTTGAATCTTCTTTATCATGCTAAGAGGAGCAGGAAAAAGCAAAAAATTTCAGAATTGCACCTTGCAATGCGGAGAAATTACTGTTTGTGCATTTACAATATTCATTGATTTTTGCCATTGAAAAACATCATGTTATTCATATACCAGAAATGTTTGAAGCTACTGACTGAATGAAAGGAGCTGGCATCTCACTCTCTTTGAATCTTCTTTATCATGCTAAGAGGAGCAGGAAAAAGCAAAAAATTTTAGAATTGCACCTTGCAATGTGGAGAAATTACTGTTTGTGCATTTAAAATATTCATTGATTTTTACCATTGAAAAACGTCCAGAAATGATTGAAGCTACTGACTGAATGAAAGTAGCTGGCATCTCACTCTCTTTGAATCTTCTTTATCATGCTAAGAGGAGCAGGAAAAAGCAAAAAATTTCAGACTTGCACCTTGCAATGCGGAGAAATTACTGTTTGTGCATTTACAATATTCATTGATTTTTGCCATTGAAAAACATCATGTTATTCATATACCAGAAATGTTTGAAGCTACTGACTGAATGAAAGGAGCTGGCATCTCACTCTATTTGAATCTTCTTTATCATGCTAAGAGGAGCAGGAAAAAGCAAAAAATTTCAGAATTGCACCTTGCAATGCGGAGAAATTACTGTTTGTGCATTTACAATATTCATTGATTTTTGCCATTGAAAAACGTCCAGAAATGATTGAAGCTACTGACTGAATGAAAGGAGCTGGCATCTCACTCTCTTTGAATCTTCTTTATCATGCTAAGAGGAGCAGGAAAAAGCAAAAAATTTCAGAATTGCACCTTGCAATGCGGAGAAATTACTGTTTGTGCATTTACAATATCCATTGATTTTTGCCATTGAAAAACGTCCAGAAATGATTGAAGCTACTGACTGAATGAAAGGAGCTGGCATCTCACTCTCTTTGAATCTTCTTTATCATGCTAAGAGGAGCAGGAAAAAGCAAAAAATTTCAGAATTGCACCTTGCAATGCGGAGAAATTACTGTTTGTGCATTTACAATATTCATTGATTTTTGCCATTGAAAAACATGTTATTCATATACCAGAAATGTTTGAAGCTACTGACTGAATGAAAGGAGCTGGCACCTCAATCTCTTTGAATCTTCTTTATCATGCTAAGAGGAGCGGGAAAAAGCAAAAAATTTCAGAATTGCACCTTGCAATGCGGAGAAATTACTGTTTGTGCATTTACAATATTCATTGATTTTTGCCATTGAAAAACGTCCAGAAATGATTGAAGGTACTGACTGAATGAAAGGAGCTGGCATCTCACTCTCTTTGAATCTTCTTTATCATGCTAAGAGGAGCAGGAAAAAGCAAAAAATTTCAGAATTGCACCTTGCAATGCGGAGAAATTACTGTTTGTGCATTTACAATATTCATTGATTTTTGCCATTGAAAAACGTCCAGAAATGATTGAAGCTACTGACTGAATGAAAGGAGCTGGCATCTCACTCTCTTTGAATCTTCTTTATCATGCTAAGAGGAGCAGGAAAAAGCAAAAAATTTCAGAATTGCACCTTGCAATGTGGAGAAATTACTGTTTGTGCATTTACAATATTCATTGATTTTTACCATTGAAAAACGTCCAGAAATGATTGAAGCTACTGACTGAATGAAAGTAGCTGGCATCTCACTCTCTTTGAATCTTCTTTATCATGCTAAGAGGAGCAGGAAAAAGCAAAAAATTTCAGACTTGCACCTTGCAATGCGGAGAAATTACTGTTTGTGCATTTACAATATTCATTGATTTTTGCCATTGAAAAACATCATGTTATTCATATACCAGAAATGTTTGAAGCTACTGACTGAATGAAAGGAGCTGGCATCTCACTCTCTTTGAATCTTCTTTATCATGCTAAGAGGAGCAGGAAAAAGCAAAAAATTTCAGAATTGCACCTTGCAATGCGGAGAAATTACTGTTTGTGCATTTACAATATTCATTGATTTTTGCCATTGAAAAACATAATGTTATTCATATACCAGAAATGTTTGAAGCTACTGACTGAATGAAAGGAGCTGGCATCTCAATCTCTTTGAATCTTCTTTATCATGCTAAGAGGAGCATGAAAAAGCAAAAAATTTCAGAATTGCACCTTGCAATGTGGAGAAATTACTGTTTGTGCATTTACAATATTCATTGATTTTTACCATTGAAAAACGTCCAGAAATGATTGAAGCTACTGACTGAATGAAAGTAGCTGGCATCTCACTCTCTTTGAATCTTCTTTATCATGCTAAGAGGAGCAGGAAAAAGCAAAAAATTTCAGACTTGCACCTTGCAATGCGGAGAAATTACTGTTTGTGCATTTACAATATTCATTGATTTTTGCCATTGAAAAACATCATGTTATTCATATACCAGAAATGTTTGAAGCTACTGACTGAATGAAAGGAGCTGGCACCTCAATCTCTTTGAATCTTCTTTATCATGCTAAGAGGAGCGGGAAAAAGCAAAAAATTTCAGAATTGCACCTTGCAATGCGGAGAAATTACTGTTTGTGCATTTACAATATTCATTGATTTTTGCCATTGAAAAACGTCCAGAAATGATTGAAGGTACTGACTGAATGAAAGGAGCTGGCATCTCACTCTCTTTGAATCTTCTTTATCATGCTAAGAGGAGCAGGAAAAAGCAAAAAATTTCAGAATTGCACCTTGCAATGCGGAGAAATTACTGTTTGTGCATTTACAATATTCATTGATTTTTGCCATTGAAAAACGTCCAGAAATGATTGAAGCTACTGACTGAATGAAAGGAGCTGGCATCTCACTCTCTTTGAATCTTCTTTATCATGCTAAGAGGAGCAGGAAAAAGCAAAAAATTTCAGAATTGCACCTTGCAATGCGGAGAAATTACTGTTTGTGCATTTACAATATTCATTGATTTTTGCCATTGAAAAACATCCAGAAATGATTGAAGCTACTGACTGAATGAAAGGAACTGGCATCTCACTCTCTTTGAATCTTCTTTATCATGCTAAGAGGAGCAGGAAAAAGCAAAAAATTTCAGAATTGCACCTTGCAATGCGGAGAAATTACTGTTTGTGCATTTACAATATTCATTGATTTTTGCCATTGAAAAACATCATGTTATTCATATACCAGAAATGTTTGAAGCTACTGACTGAATGAAAGGAGCTGGCATCTCACTCTCTTTGAATCTTCTTTATCATGCTAAGAGGAGCAGGAAAAAGCAAAAAATTTCAGAATTGCACCTTGCAATGTGGAGAAATTACTGTTTGTGCATTTACAATATTCATTGATTTTTACCATTGAAAAACGTCCAGAAATGATTGAAGCTACTGACTGAATGAAAGTAGCTGGCATCTCACTCTCTTTGAATCTTCTTTATCATGCTAAGAGGAGCAGGAAAAAGCAAAAAATTTCAGACTTGCACCTTGCAATGCGGAGAAATTACTGTTTGTGCATTTACAATATTCATTGATTTTTGCCATTGAAAAACATCATGTTATTCATATACCAGAAATGTTTGAAGCTACTGACTGAATGAAAGGAGCTGGCATCTCACTCTCTTTGAATCTTCTTTATCATGCTAAGAGGAGCAGGAAAAAGCAAAAAATTTCAGAATTGCACCTTGCAATGCGGAAAAATTACTGTTTGTGCATTTACAATATTCATTGATATTTGCCATTGAAAAACATAATGTTATTCATATACCAGAAATGTTTGAAGCTACTGACTGAATGAAAGGAGCTGGCATCTCAATCTCTTTGAATCTTCTTTATCATGCTAAGAGGAGCAGGAAAAAGCAAAAAATTTCAGAATTGCACCTTGCAATGCGGAGAAATTACTGTTTGTGCATTTACAATATTCATTGATTTTTGCCATTGAAAAACGTCCAGAAATGATTGAAGCTACTGACTGAATGAAAGGAGCTGGCATCTCACTCTCTTTGAATCTTCTTTATCATGCTAAGAGGAGCAGGAAAAAGCAAAAAATTTCAGAATTGCACCTTGCAATGCGGAGAAATTACTGTTTGTGCATTTACAATATTCATTGATTTTTGCCATTGAAAAACATCCAGAAATGATTGAAGCTACTGACTGAATGAAAGGAACTGGCATCTCACTCTCTTTGAATCTTCTTTATCATGCTAAGAGGAGCAGGAAAAAGCAAAAAATTTCAGAATTGCACCTTGCAATGCGGAGAAATTACTGTTTGTGCATTTACAATATTCATTGATTTTTGCCATTGAAAAACATCATGTTATTCATATACCAGAAATGTTTGAAGCTACTGACTGAATGAAAGGAGCTGGCATCTCACTCTCTTTGAATCTTCTTTATCATGCTAAGAGGAGCAGGAAAAAGCAAAAAATTTCAGAATTGCACCTTGCAATGTGGAGAAATTACTGTTTGTGCATTTACAATATTCATTGATTTTTACCATTGAAAAACGTCCAGAAATGATTGAAGCTACTGACTGAATGAAAGTAGCTGGCATCTCACTCTCTTTGAATCTTCTTTATCATGCTAAGAGGAGCAGGAAAAAGCAAAAAATTTCAGACTTGCACCTTGCAATGCGGAGAAATTACTGTTTGTGCATTTACAATATTCATTGATTTTTGCCATTGAAAAACATCATGTTATTCATATACCAGAAATGTTTGAAGCTACTGACTGAATGAAAGGAGCTGGCATCTCACTCTCTTTGAATCTTCTTTATCATGCTAAGAGGAGCAGGAAAAAGCAAAAAATTTCAGAATTGCACCTTGCAATGCGGAAAAATTACTGTTTGTGCATTTACAATATTCATTGATATTTGCCATTGAAAAACATAATGTTATTCATATACCAGAAATGTTTGAAGCTACTGACTGAATGAAAGGAGCTGGCATCTCAATCTCTTTGAATCTTCTTTATCATGCTAAGAGGAGCATGAAAAAGCAAAAAATTTCAGAATTGCACCTTGCAATGTGGAGAAATTACTGTTTGTGCATTTACAATATTCATTGATTTTTACCATTGAAAAACGTCCAGAAATGATTGAAGCTACTGACTGAATGAAAGTAGCTGGCATCTCACTCTCTTTGAATCTTCTTTATCATGCTAAGAGGAGCAGGAAAAAGCAAAAAATTTCAGACTTGCACCTTGCAATGCGGAGAAATTACTGTTTGTGCATTTACAATATTCATTGATTTTTGCCATTGAAAAACATCATGTTATTCATATACCAGAAATGTTTGAAGCTACTGACTGAATGAAAGGAGCTGGCATCTCACTCTCTTTGAATCTTCTTTATCATGCTAAGAGGAGCAGGAAAAAGCAAAAAATTTCAGAATTGCACCTTGCAATGCGGAGAAATTACTGTTTGTGCATTTACAATATTCATTAATGTCCAGAAATGATTGAAGGTACTGACTGAATGAAAGGAGCTGGCATCTCACTCTCTTTGAATCTTCTTTATCATGCTAAGAGGAGCAGGAAAAAGCAAAAAATTTCAGAATTGCACCTTGCAATGCGGAGAAATTACTGTTTGTGCATTTACAATATTCATTGATTTTTGCCATTGAAAAACGTCCAGAAATGATTGAAGCTACTGACTGAATGAAAGGAGCTGGCATCTCACTCTCTTTGAATCTTCTTTATCATGCTAAGTGGAGCAGGAAAAAGCAAAAAATTTCAGAATTGCACCTTGCAATGCGGAGAAATTACAGTTTGTGCATTTACAATATTCATTGATTTTTGCCATTGAAAAACATTTCATGTTATTCATCTACCAGAAATGATTGAAGCTACTGACTGAATGAAAGGAGCTGGCATCTCACTCTCTTTGAATCTTCTTTATCATGCTAAGAGGAGCAGGAAAAAGCAAAAAATTTCAGAATTGCACCTTGCAATGCGGAGAAATTACTGTTTGTGCATTTACAATATTCGTTGATTTTTGCCATTGAAAAACGTCCAGAAATGATTGAAGCTACTGACTGAATGAAAGGAGCTGGCATCTCACTCTCTTTGAATCTTCTTTATCATGCTAAGAGGAGCAGGAAAAAGCAAAAAATTTCAGAATTGCACCTTGCAATGCGGAGAAATTACAGTTTGTGCATTTACAATATTCATTGATTTTTGCCATTGAAAAACGTCCAGAAATGATTGAAGCTACTGACTGAATGAAAGGAGCTGGCATCTCACTCTCTTTGAATCTTCTTTATCATGCTAAGAGGAGCAGGAAAAAGCAAAAAATTTCAGAATTGCACCTTGCAATGCGGAGAATTTACTGTTTGTGCATTTACAATATTCATTGATTTTTGCCATTGAAAAACATGTTATTCATATACCAGAAATGTTTGAAGCTCCTGACTGAATGAAAGGAGCTGGCACCTCACTCTCTTTGAATCTTCTTTATCATGCTAAGAGGAGCAGGAAAAAGCAAAAAATTTCAGAATTGCACCTTGCAATGCGGAGAAATTACTGTTTGTGCATTTACAATATTCATTGATTTTTGCCATTGAAAAATGTCCAGAAATGATTGAAGCTACTGACTGAATGAAAGGAGCTGGCATCTCACTCTCTTTGAATCTTCTTTATCATGCTAAGAGGAGCAGGAAAAAGCAAAAAATTTCAGAATTGCGCCTTGCAATGCGGAGAAATTACTGTTTGTGCATTTACAAAATTCATTGATTTTTGCCATTGAAAAACATTATGTTATTCATATACCAGAAATGATTGAAGGTACTGACTGAAGGAAAGGAGCTGGCATCTCACTCTCTTTGAATCTTCTTTATCATGCTAAGAGGAGCAGGAAAAAGCAAAAAATTTCAGAATTGCACCTTGCAATGCGGAGAATTTACTGTTTGTGCATTTACAATATTCATTGATTTTTGCCATTGAAAAACGTCCAGAAATTATTGAAGCTACTGACTGAATGAAAGGAGCTGGCATCTCACTCTCTTTGAATCTTCTTTATCATGCTAAGAGGAGCAGGAAAAAGCAAAAAATTTCAGAATTGCACCTTGCAATGCGGAGAAATTACAGTTTGTGCATTTACAATATTCATTGATTTTTGCCATTGAAAAACGTCCAGAAATGATTGAAGCTACTGACTGAATGAAAGGAGCTGGCATCTCACTCTCTTTGAATCTTCTTTATCATGCTAAGAGGAGCAGGAAAAAGCAAAAAATTTCAGAATTGCACCTTGCAATGCGGAGAAATTACTGTTTGTGCATTTACAATATTCGTTGATTTTTGCCATTGAAAAACGTCCAGAAATGATTGAAGCTACTGACTGAATGAAAGGAGCTGGCATCTCACTCTCTTTGAATCTTCTTTATCATGCTAAGAGGAGCAGGAAAAAGCAAAAAATTTCAGAATTGCACCTTGCAATGCGGAGAAATTACTGTTTGTGCATTTACAATATTCATTGATTTTTGCCATTGAAAAACATCATGTTATTCATATCCAGAAATGTTTGAAGCTACTGACTGAATGAAAGGAGCTGGCATCTCACTCTCTTTGAATCTTCTTTATCATGCTAAGAGGAACAGGAAAAAGCAAAAAATTTCAGAATTGCACCTTGCAATGCGGAGAAATTACTGTTTGTGCATTTACAATATTCATTGATTTTTGCCATTGAAAAACATAATGTTATTCATATACCAGAAATGTTTGAAGCTACTGACTGAATGAAAGGAGCTGGCATCTCAATCTCTTTGAATCTTCTTTATCATGCTAAGAGGAGCATGAAAAAGCAAAAAATTTCAGAATTGCACCTTGCAATGTGGAGAAATTACTGTTTGTGCATTTACAATATTCATTGATTTTTACCATTGAAAAACATCATGTTATTCATATACCAGAAATGTTTGAAGCTACTGACTGAATGAAAGGAGCTGGCATCTCACTCTCTTTGAATCTTCTTTATCATGCTATGAGGAGCAGAAAAAGCAAAAAATTTCAGACTTGCACCTTGCAATGCGGAGAAATTACTGTTTGTGCATTTACAATATTCATTGATTTTTGCCATTGAAAAACATCATGTTATTCATATACCAGAAATGTTTGAAGCTACTGACTGAATGAAAGGAGCTGGCATCTCACTCTCTTTGAATCTTCTTTATCATGCTAAGAGGAGCAGGAAAAAGCAAAAAATTTCAGAATTGCACCTTGCAATGCGGAGAAATTACTGTTTGTGCATTTACAATATTCATTGATTTTTGCCATTGAAAAACGTCCAGAAATGATTGAAGGTACTGACTGAATGAAAGGAGCTGGCATCTCACTCTCTTTGAATCTTCTTTATCATGCTAAGAGGAGCAGGAAAAAGCAAAAAATTTCAGAATTGCAACTTGCAATGCGGAGAAATTACTGTTTGTGCATTTACAATATTCATTGATTTTTGCCATTGAAAAACGTCCAGAAATGATTGAAGCTACTGACTGAATGAAAGGAGCTGGCATCTCACTCTCTTTGAATCTTCTTTATCATGCTAAGTGGAGCAGGAAAAAGCAAAAAATTTCAGAATTGCACCTTGCAATGCGGAGAAATTACAGTTTGTGCATTTACAATATTCATTGATTTTTGCCATTGAAAAACGTCCAGAAATGATTGAAGCTACTGACTGAATGAAAGGAGCTGGCATCTCACTCTCTTTGAATCTTCTTTATCATGCTAAGAGGAGCAGGAAAAAGCAAAAAATTTCAGAATTGCACCTTGCAATGCGGAGAAATTACTGTTTGTGGATTTACAATATTCGTTGATTTTTGCCATTGAAAAACGTCCAGAAATGATTGAAGCTACTGACTGAATGAAAGGAGCTGGCATCTCACTCTCTTTGAATCTTCTTTATCATGCTAAGAGGAGCAGGAAAAAGCAAAAAATTTCAGAATTGCACCTTGCAATGCGGAGAAATTACAGTTTGTGCATTTACAATATTCATTGATTTTTGCCATTGAAAAACGTCCAGAAATGATTGAAGCTACTGACTGAATGAAAGGAGCTGGCATCTCACTCTCTTTGAATCTTCTTTATCATGCTAAGAGGAGCAGGAAAAAGCAAAAAATTTCAGAATTGCACCTTGCAATGCGGAGAATTTACTGTTTGTGCATTTACAATATTCATTGATTTTTGCCATTGAAAAACATGTTATTCATATACCAGAAATGTTTGAAGCTCCTGACTGAATGAAAGGGGCTGGCACCTCACTCTCTTTGAATCTTCTTTATCATGCTAAGAGGAGCAGGAAAAAGCAAAAAATTTCAGAATTGCACCTTGCAATGCGGAGAAATTACTGTTTGTGCATTTACAATATTCATTGATTTTTGCCATTGAAAAACGTCCAGAAATGATTGAAGCTACTGACTGAATGAAAGGAGCTGGCATCTCACTCTCTTTGAATCTTCTTTATCATGCTAAGAGGAGCAGGAAAAAGCAAAAAATTTCAGAATTGCACCTTGCAATGCGGAGAAATTACTGTTTGTGCATTTACAATATTCATTGATTTTTGCCATTGAAAAATGTCCAGAAATGATTGAAGCTACTGACTGAATGAAAGGAGCTGGCATCTCACTCTCTTTGAATCTTCTTTATCATGCTAAGAGGAGCAGGAAAAAGCAAAAAATTTCAGAATTGCGCCTTGCAATGCGGAGAAATGACTGTTTGTGCATTTACAATATTCATTGATTTTTGCCATTGAAAAATGTCCAGAAATGATTGAAGCTACTGACTGAAGGAAAGGAGCTGGCATCTCACTCTCTTTGAATCTTCTTTATCATGCTAAGAGGAGCAGGAAAAAGCAAAAAATTTCAGAATTGCAACTTGCAATGCGGAGAATTTACTGTTTGTGCATTTACAATATTCATTGATTTTTGCCATTGAAAAACGTCCAGAAATGATTGAAGCTACTGACTGAATGAAAGGAGCTGGCATCTCACTCTCTTTGAATCTTCTTTATCATGCTAAGAGGAGCAGGAAAAAGCAAAAAATTTCAGAATTGCACCTTGCAATGCGGAGAAATTACAGTTTGTGCATTTACAATATTCATTGATTTTTGCCATTGAAAAACGTCCAGAAATGATTGAAGCTACTGACTGAATGAAAGGAGCTGGCATCTCACTCTCTTTGAATCTTCTTTATCATGCTAAGAGGAGAGGGAAAAAGCAAAAAATTTCAGAATTGCACCTTGCAATGCGGAGAAATTACTGTTTGTGCATTTACAATATTCGTTGATTTTTGCCATTGAAAAACGTCCAGAAATGATTGAAGCTACTGACTGAATGAAAGGAGCTGGCATCTCACTCTCTTTGAATCTTCTTTATCATGCTAAGAGGAGCAGGAAAAAGCAAAAAATTTCAGAATTGCACCTTGCAATGCGGAGAAATTACAGTTTGTGCATTTACAATATTCATTGATTTTTGCCATTGAAAAACGTCCAGAAATGATTGAAGCTACTGACTGAATGAAAGGAGCTGGCATCTCACTCTCTTTGAATCTTCTTTATCATGCTAAGAGGAGCAGGAAAAAGCAAAAAATTTCAGAATTGCACCTTGCAATGCGGAGAAATTACTGTTTGTGCATTTACAATATTCATTGATTTTTGCCATTGAAAAACATGTTATTCATATACCAGAAATGTTTGAAGCTCCTGACTGAATGAAAGGAGCTGGCACCTCACTCTCTTTGAATCTTCTTTATCATGCTAAGAGGAGCAGGAAAAAGCAAAAAATTTCAGAATTGCACTTTGCAATGCGGAGAAATTACTGTTTGTGCATTTACAATATTCATTGATTTTTGCCATTGAAAAACGTCCAGAAATGATTGTAGCTACTGACTGAATGAAAGGAGCTGGCATCTCACTCTCTTTGAATCTTCTTTATCATGCTAAGAGGAGCAGGAAAAAGCAAAAAATTTCAGAATTGCACCTTGCAATGCGGAGAAATTACTGTTTGTGCATTTACAATATTCATTGATTTTTGCCATTGAAAAACATCATGTTATTCATATACCAGAAATGTTTGAAGCTACTGACTGAATGAAAGGAGCTGACATCTCACTCTCTTTGAATCTTCTTTATCATGCTAAGAGGAGCAGGAAAAAGCAAAAAATTTCAGAATTGCACCTTGCAATGCGGAGAAATTACTGTTTGTGCATTTACAATATTCATTGATTTTTGCCATTGAAAAACGTCCAGAAATGATTGAAGCTACTGACTGAATGAAAGGAGCTGGCATCTCAATCTCTTTGAATCTTCTTTATCATGCTAAGATGAGCATGAAAAAGCAAAAAATTTCAGAATTGCACCTTGCAATGTGGAGAAATTACTGTTTGTGCATTTACAATATTCATTGATTTTTACCATTGAAAAACATCATGTTATTCATATACCAGAAATGTTTGAAGCTACTGACTGAATGAAAGGAGCTGGCATCTCACTCTCTTTGAATCTTCTTTATCATGCTAAGAGGAGCAGAAAAAAGCAAAAAATTTCAGACTTGCACCTTGCAATGCGGAGAAATTACTGTTTGTGCATTTACAATATTCATTGATTTTTGCCATTGAAAAACATCATGTTATTCATATACCAGAAATGTTTGAAGCTACTGACTGAATGAAAGGAGCTGGCATCTCACTCTCTTTGAATCTTCTTTATCATGCTAAGAGGAGCAGGAAAAAGCAAAAAATTTCAGAATTGCACCTTGCAATGCGGAGAAATTACTGTTTGTGCATTTACAATATTCATTGATTTTTGCCATTGAAAAACGTCCAGAAATGATTGAAGGTACTGACTGAATGAAAGGAGCTGGCATCTCACTCTCTTTGAATCTTCTTTATCATGCTAAGAGGAGCAGGAAAAAGCAAAAAATTTCAGAATTGCAACTTGCAATGCGGAGAAATTACTGTTTGTGCATTTACAATATTCATTGATTTTTGCCATTGAAAAACGTCCAGAAATGATTGAAGCTACTGACTGAATGAAAGGAGCTGGCATCTCACTCTCTTTGAATCTTCTTTATCATGCTAAGTGGAGCAGGAAAAAGCAAAAAATTTCAGAATTGCACCTTGCAATGCGGAGAAATTACAGTTTGTGCATTTACAATATTCATTGATTTTTGCCATTGAAAAACGTCCAGAAATGATTGAAGCTACTGACTGAATGAAAGGAGCTGGCATCTCACTCTCTTTGAATCTTCTTTATCATGCTAAGAGGAGCAGGAAAAAGCAAAAAATTTCAGAATTGCACCTTGCAATGCGGAGAAATTACTGTTTGTGGATTTACAATATTCGTTGATTTTTGCCATTGAAAAACGTCCAGAAATGATTGAAGCTACTGACTGAATGAAAGGAGCTGGCATCTCACTCTCTTTGAATCTTCTTTATCATGCTAAGAGGAGCAGGAAAAAGCAAAAAATTTCAGAATTGCACCTTGCAATGCGGAGAAATTACAGTTTGTGCATTTACAATATTCATTGATTTTTGCCATTGAAAAACGTCCAGAAATGATTGAAGCTACTGACTGAATGAAAGGAGCTGGCATCTCACTCTCTTTGAATCTTCTTTATCATGCTAAGAGGAGCAGGAAAAAGCAAAAAATTTCAGAATTGCACCTTGCAATGCGGAGAATTTACTGTTTGTGCATTTACAATATTCATTGATTTTTGCCATTGAAAAACATGTTATTCATATACCAGAAATGTTTGAAGCTCCTGACTGAATGAAAGGGGCTGGCACCTCACTCTCTTTGAATCTTCTTTATCATGCTAAGAGGAGCAGGAAAAAGCAAAAAATTTCAGAATTGCACCTTGCAATGCGGAGAAATTACTGTTTGTGCATTTACAATATTCATTGATTTTTGCCATTGAAAAACGTCCAGAAATGATTGAAGCTACTGACTGAATGAAAGGAGCTGGCATCTCACTCTCTTTGAATCTTCTTTATCATGCTAAGAGGAGCAGGAAAAAGCAAAAAATTTCAGAATTGCACCTTGCAATGCGGAGAAATTACTGTTTGTGCATTTACAATATTCATTGATTTTTGCCATTGAAAAATGTCCAGAAATGATTGAAGCTACTGACTGAATGAAAGGAGCTGGCATCTCACTCTCTTTGAATCTTCTTTATCATGCTAAGAGGAGCAGGAAAAAGCAAAAAATTTCAGAATTGCGCCTTGCAATGCGGAGAAATGACTGTTTGTGCATTTACAATATTCATTGATTTTTGCCATTGAAAAATGTCCAGAAATGATTGAAGCTACTGACTGAAGGAAAGGAGCTGGCATCTCACTCTCTTTGAATCTTCTTTATCATGCTAAGAGGAGCAGGAAAAAGCAAAAAATTTCAGAATTGCAACTTGCAATGCGGAGAATTTACTGTTTGTGCATTTACAATATTCATTGATTTTTGCCATTGAAAAACGTCCAGAAATGATTGAAGCTACTGACTGAATGAAAGGAGCTGGCATCTCACTCTCTTTGAATCTTCTTTATCATGCTAAGAGGAGCAGGAAAAAGCAAAAAATTTCAGAATTGCACCTTGCAATGCGGAGAAATTACAGTTTGTGCATTTACAATATTCATTGATTTTTGCCATTGAAAAACGTCCAGAAATGATTGAAGCTACTGACTGAATGAAAGGAGCTGGCATCTCACTCTCTTTGAATCTTCTTTATCATGCTAAGAGGAGAGGGAAAAAGCAAAAAATTTCAGAATTGCACCTTGCAATGCGGAGAAATTACTGTTTGTGCATTTACAATATTCGTTGATTTTTGCCATTGAAAAACGTCCAGAAATGATTGAAGCTACTGACTGAATGAAAGGAGCTGGCATCTCACTCTCTTTGAATCTTCTTTATCATGCTAAGAGGAGCAGGAAAAAGCAAAAAATTTCAGAATTGCACCTTGCAATGCGGAGAAATTACAGTTTGTGCATTTACAATATTCATTGATTTTTGCCATTGAAAAACGTCCAGAAATGATTGAAGCTACTGACTGAATGAAAGGAGCTGGCATCTCACTCTCTTTGAAT
The DNA here is from genome assembly GCF_046119375.1 of Phyllobates terribilis. Taxonomy (NCBI): domain Eukaryota; kingdom Metazoa; phylum Chordata; class Amphibia; order Anura; family Dendrobatidae; genus Phyllobates; species Phyllobates terribilis. The sequence goes on from NW_027364251.1 coordinate 116,157, forward strand.
CTTCTTTATCATGCTAAGAGGAGCAGGAAAAAGCAAAAAATTTCAGAATTGCACCTTGCAATGCGGAGAAATTACTGTTTGTGCATTTACAATATTCATTGATTTTTGCCATTGAAAAACATGTTATTCATATACCAGAAATGTTTGAAGCTCCTGACTGAATGAAAGGAGCTGGCACCTCACTCTCTTTGAATCTTCTTTATCATGCTAAGAGGAGCAGGAAAAAGCAAAAAATTTCAGAATTGCACTTTGCAATGCGGAGAAATTACTGTTTGTGCATTTACAATATTCATTGATTTTTGCCATTGAAAAACGTCCAGAAATGATTGTAGCTACTGACTGAATGAAAGGAGCTGGCATCTCACTCTCTTTGAATCTTCTTTATCATGCTAAGAGGAGCAGGAAAAAGCAAAAAATTTCAGAATTGCACCTTGCAATGCGGAGAAATTACTGTTTGTGCATTTACAATATTCATTGATTTTTGCCATTGAAAAACATCATGTTATTCATATACCAGAAATGTTTGAAGCTACTGACTGAATGAAAGGAGCTGACATCTCACTCTCTTTGAATCTTCTTTATCATGCTAAGAGGAGCAGGAAAAAGCAAAAAATTTCAGAATTGCACCTTGCAATGCGGAGAAATTACTGTTTGTGCATTTACAATATTCATTGATTTTTGCCATTGAAAAACGTCCAGAAATGATTGAAGCTACTGACTGAATGAAAGGAGCTGGCATCTCACTCTCTTTGAATCATGCTAAGAGGAGCAGGAAAAAGCAAAAAATTTCAGAATTGCACCTTGCAATGCGGAGAAATTACTGTTTGTGCATTTACAATATTCATTTATTTTTGCCATTGAAAAACATCATGTTATTCATATACCAGAAATGTTTGAAGCTACTGACTGAATGAAAGGAGCTGGCATCTCACTCTCTTTGAATCTTCTTTATCATGCTAAGAGGAGCAGGAAAAAGCAAAAAATTTCAGAATTGCACCTTGCAATGCGGAGAAATTACTGTTTGTGCATTTACAATATTCATTGATTTTTGCCATTGAAAAACGTCCAGAAATGATTGAAGCTACTGACTGAATGAAAGGAGCTGGCATCTCACTCTCTTTGAATCTTCTTTATCATGCTAAGAGGAGCAGGAAAAAGCAAAAAATTTCAGAATTGCACCTTGCAATGCGGAGAAATTACTGTTTGTGCATTTACAATATTCATTGATTTTTGCCATTGAAAAACGTCCAGAAATGATTGAAGCTACTGACTGAATGAAAGGAGCTGGCATCTCACTCTCTTTGAATCTTATTTATCATGCTAAGAGGAGCAGGAAAAAGCAAAAAATTTCAGAATTGCACCTTGCAATGCGGAGAAATTACTGTTTGTGCATTTACAATATTCATTGATTTTTGCCATTGAAAAACATGTTATTCATATACCAGAAATGTTTGAAGCTACTGACTGAATGAAAGGAGCTGGCACCTCAATCTCTTTGAATCTTCTTTATCATGCTAAGAGGAGCGGGAAAAAGCAAAAAATTTCAGAATTGCACCTTGCAATGCGGAGAAATTACTGTTTGTGCATTTACAATATTCATTGATTTTTGCCATTGAAAAACGTCCAGAAATGATTGAAGGTACTGACTGAATGAAAGGAGCTGGCATCTCACTCTCTTTGAATCTTCTTTATCATGCTAAGAGGAGCAGGAAAAAGCAAAAAATTTCAGAATTGCACCTTGCAATGCGGAGAAATTACTGTTTGTGCATTTACAATATTCATTGATTTTTGCCATTGAAAAACGTCCAGAAATGATTGAAGCTACTGACTGAATGAAAGGAGCTGGCATCTCACTCTCTTTGAATCTTCTTTATCATGCTAAGAGGAGCAGGAAAAAGCAAAAAATTTCAGAATTGCACCTTGCAATGCGGAGAAATTACTGTTTGTGCATTTACAATATTCATTGATTTTTGCCATTGAAAAACATCCAGAAATGATTGAAGCTACTGACTGAATGAAAGGAGCTGGCATCTCACTCTCTTTGAATCTTCTTTATCATGCTAAGAGGAGCAGCAAAAAGCAAAAAATTTCAGAATTGCACCTTGCAATGCGGAGAAATTACTGTTTGTGCATTTACAATATTCATTGATTTTTGCCATTGAAAAACATCATGTTATTCATATACCAGAAATGTTTGAAGCTACTGACTGAATGAAAGGAGCTGGCATCTCACTCTCTTTGAATCTTCTTTATCATGCTAAGAGGAGCAGGAAAAAGCAAAAAATTTCAGAATTGCACCTTGCAATGTGGAGAAATTACTGTTTGTGCATTTACAATATTCATTGATTTTTACCATTGAAAAACGTCCAGAAATGATTGAAGCTACTGACTGAATGAAAGTAGCTGGCATCTCACTCTCTTTGAAACTTCTTTATCATGCTAAGAGGAGCAGGAAAAAGCAAAAAATTTCAGACTTGCACCTTGCAATGCGGAGAAATTACTGTTTGTGCATTTACAATATTCATTTATTTTTGCCATTGAAAAACATCATGTTATTCATATACCAGAAATGTTTGAAGCTACTGACTGAATGAAAGGAGCTGGCATCTCACTCTCTTTGAATCTTCTTTATCATGCTAAGAGGAGCAGAAAAAAGCAAAAAATTTCAGACTTGCACCTTGCAATGCGGAGAAATTACTGTTTGTGCATTTACAATATTCATTGATTTTTGCCATTGAAAAACATCATGTTATTCATATACCAGAAATGTTTGAAGCTACTGACTGAATGAAAGGAGCTGGCATCTCACTCTCTTTGAATCTTCTTTATCATTCTAAGAGGAGCAGGAAAAAGCAAAAAATTTCAGAATTGCACCTTGCAATGCGGAGAAATTACTGTTTGTGCATTTACAATATTCATTGATTTTTGCCATTGAAAAACGTCCAGAAATGATTGAAGGTACTGACTGAATGAAAGGAGCTGGCATCTCACTCTCTTTGAATCTTCTTTATCATGCTAAGAGGAGCAGGAAAAAGCAAAAAATTTCAGAATTGCGCCTTGCAATGCGGAGAAATTACTGTTTGTGCATTTACAAAATTCATTGATTTTTGCCATTGAAAAACATCATGTTATTCATATACCAGAAATGATTGAAGCTACTGACTGAAGGAAAGGAGCTGGCATCTCACTCTCTTTGAATCTTCTTTATCATGCTAAGAGGAGCAGGAAAAAGCAAAAAATTTCAGAATTGCACCTTGCAATGCGGAGAATTTACTGTTTGTGCATTTACAATATTCATTGATTTTTGCCATTGAAAAACGTCCAGAAATTATTGAAGCTACTGACTGAATGAAAGGAGCTGGCATCTCACTCTCTTTGAATCTTCTTTATCATGCTAAGAGGAGCAGGAAAAAGCAAAAAATTTCAGAATTGCACCTTGCAATGCGGAGAAATTACAGTTTGTGCATTTACAATATTCATTGATTTTTGCCATTGAAAAACGTCCAGAAATGATTGAAGCTACTGACTGAATGAAAGGAGCTGGCATCTCACTCTCTTTGAATCTTCTTTATCATGCTAAGAGGAGCAGGAAAAAGCAAAAAATTTCAGAATTGCACCTTGCAATGCGGAGAAATTACTGTTTGTGCATTTACAATATTCGTTGATTTTTGCCATTGAAAAACGTCCAGAAATGATTGAAGCTACTGACTGAATGAAAGGAGCTGGCATCTCACTCTCTTTGAATCTTCTTTATCATGCTAAGAGGAGCAGGAAAAAGCAAAAAATTTCAGAATTGCGCCTTGCAATGCGGAGAAATTACTGTTTGTGCATTTACAAAATTCATTGATTTTTGCCATTGAAAAACATCATGTTATTCATATACCAGAAATGATTGAAGCTACTGACTGAAGGAAAGGAGCTGGCATCTCACTCTCTTTGAATCTTCTTTATCATGCTAAGAGGAGCAGGAAAAAGCAAAAAATTTCAGAATTGCACCTTGCAATGCGGAGAATTTACTGTTTGTGCATTTACAATATTCATTGATTTTTGCCATTGAAAAACGTCCAGAAATTATTGAAGCTACTGACTGAATGAAAGGAGCTGGCATCTCACTCTCTTTGAATCTTCTTTATCATGCTAAGAGGAGCAGGAAAAAGCAAAAAATTTCAGAATTGCACCTTGCAATGCGGAGAAATTACAGTTTGTGCATTTACAATATTCATTGATTTTTGCCATTGAAAAACGTCCAGAAATGATTGAAGCTACTGACTGAATGAAAGGAGCTGGCATCTCACTCTCTTTGAATCTTCTTTATCATGCTAAGAGGAGCAGGAAAAAGCAAAAAATTTCAGAATTGCACCTTGCAATGCGGAGAAATTACTGTTTGTGCATTTACAATATTCGTTGATTTTTGCCATTGAAAAACGTCCAGAAATGATTGAAGCTACTGACTGAATGAAAGGAGCTGGCATCTCACTCTCTTTGAATCTTCTTTATCATGCTAAGAGGAGCAGGATAAAGCAAAAAATTTCAGAATTGCACCTTGCAATGCGGAGAAATTACTGTTTGTGCATTTACAATATTCATTGATTTTTGCCATTGAAAAACATCATGTTATTCATATACCAGAAATGTTTGAAGCTACTGACTGAATGAAAGGAGCTGGCATCTCACTCTCTTTGAATCTTCTTTATCATGCTAAGAGGAGCAGGAAAAAGCAAAAAATTTCAGAATTGCGCCTTGCAATGCGGAGAAATTACTGTTTGTGCATTTACAAAATTCATTGATTTTTGCCATTGAAAAACATCATGTTATTCATATACCAGAAATGATTGAAGCTACTGACTGAAGGAAAGGAGCTGGCATCTCACTCTCTTTGAATCTTCTTTATCATGCTAAGAGGAGCAGGAAAAAGCAAAAAATTTCAGAATTGCACCTTGCAATGCGGAGAATTTACTGTTTGTGCATTTACAATATTCATTGATTTTTGCCATTGAAAAACGTCCAGAAATTATTGAAGCTACTGACTGAATGAAAGGAGCTGGCATCTCACTCTCTTTGAATCTTCTTTATCATGCTAAGAGGAGCAGGAAAAAGCAAAAAATTTCAGAATTGCACCTTGCAATGCGGAGAAATTACAGTTTGTGCATTTACAATATTCATTGATTTTTGCCATTGAAAAACGTCCAGAAATGATTGAAGCTACTGACTGAATGAAAGGAGCTGGCATCTCACTCTCTTTGAATCTTCTTTATCATGCTAAGAGGAGCAGGAAAAAGCAAAAAATTTCAGAATTGCACCTTGCAATGCGGAGAAATTACTGTTTGTGCATTTACAATATTCGTTGATTTTTGCCATTGAAAAACGTCCAGAAATGATTGAAGCTACTGACTGAATGAAAGGAGCTGGCATCTCACTCTCTTTGAATCTTCTTTATCATGCTAAGAGGAGCAGGAAAAAGCAAAAAATTTCAGAATTGCGCCTTGCAATGCGGAGAAATTACTGTTTGTGCATTTACAAAATTCATTGATTTTTGCCATTGAAAAACATCATGTTATTCATATACCAGAAATGATTGAAGCTACTGACTGAAGGAAAGGAGCTGGCATCTCACTCTCTTTGAATCTTCTTTATCATGCTAAGAGGAGCAGGAAAAAGCAAAAAATTTCAGAATTGCACCTTGCAATGCGGAGAATTTACTGTTTGTGCATTTACAATATTCATTGATTTTTGCCATTGAAAAACGTCCAGAAATTATTGAAGCTACTGACTGAATGAAAGGAGCTGGCATCTCACTCTCTTTGAATCTTCTTTATCATGCTAAGAGGAGCAGGAAAAAGCAAAAAATTTCAGAATTGCACCTTGCAATGCGGAGAAATTACAGTTTGTGCATTTACAATATTCATTGATTTTTGCCATTGAAAAACGTCCAGAAATGATTGAAGCTACTGACTGAATGAAAGGAGCTGGCATCTCACTCTCTTTGAATCTTCTTTATCATGCTAAGAGGAGCAGGAAAAAGCAAAAAATTTCAGAATTGCACCTTGCAATGCGGAGAAATTACTGTTTGTGCATTTACAATATTCGTTGATTTTTGCCATTGAAAAACGTCCAGAAATGATTGAAGCTACTGACTGAATGAAAGGAGCTGGCATCTCACTCTCTTTGAATCTTCTTTATCATGCTAAGAGGAGCAGGATAAAGCAAAAAATTTCAGAATTGCACCTTGCAATGCGGAGAAATTACTGTTTGTGCATTTACAATATTCATTGATTTTTGCCATTGAAAAACATCATGTTATTCATATACCAGAAATGTTTGAAGCTACTGACTGAATGAAAGGAGCTGGCATCTCACTCTCTTTGAATCTTCTTTATCATGCTAAGAGGAGCAGGAAAAAGCAAAAAATTTCAGAATTGCACCTTGCAATGCGGAGAAATTACTGTTTGTGCATTTACAATATTCATTGATTTTTGCCATTGAAAAACATAATGTTATTCATATACCAGAAATGTTTGAAGCTACTGACTGATTGAAAGGAGCTGGCATCTCAATCTCTTTGAATCTTCTTTATCATGCTAAGAGGAGCATGAAAAAGCAAAAAATTTCAGAATTGCACCTTGCAATGTGGAGAAATTACTGTTTGTGCATTTACAATATTCATTGATTTTTACCATTGAAAAACGTCCAGAAATGATTGAAGCTACTGACTGAATGAAAGTAGCTGGCATCTCACTCTCTTTGAATCTTCTTTATCATGCTAAGAGGAGCAGGAAAAAGCAAAAAATTTCAGACTTGCACCTTGCAATGCGGAGAAATTACTGTTTGTGCATTTACAATATTCATTGATTTTTGCCATTGAAAAACATCATGTTATTCATATACCAGAAATGTTTGAAGCTACTGACTGAATGAAAGGAGCTGGCATCTCACTCTCTTTGAATCTTCTTTATCATGCTAAGAGGAGCAGAAAAAAGCAAAAAATTTCAGACTTGCACCTTGCAATGCGGAGAAATTACTGTTTGTGCATTTACAATATTCATTGATTTTTGCCATTGAAAAACATCATGTTATTCATATACCAGAAATGTTTGAAGCTACTGACTGAATGAAAGGAGCTGGCATCTCACTCTCTTTGAATCTTCTTTATCATGCTAAGAGGAGCAGGAAAAAGCAAAAAATTTCAGAATTGCACCTTGCAATGCGGAGAAATTACTGTTTGTGCATTTACAATATTCATTGATTTTTGCCATTGAAAAACGTCCAGAAATGATTGAAGCTACTGACTGAATGAAAGGAGCTGGCATCTCACTCTCTTTGAATCTTCTTTATCATGCTAAGTGGAGCAGGAAAAAGCAAAAAATTTCAGAATTGCACCTTGCAATGCGGAGAAATTACAGTTTGTGCATTTACAATATTCATTGATTTTTGCCATTGAAAAACGTCCAGAAATGATTGAAGCTACTGACTGAATGAAAGGAGCTGGCATCTCACTCTCTTTGAATCTTCTTTATCATGCTAAGAGGAGCAGGAAAAAGCAAAAAATTTCAGAATTGCACCTTGCAATGCGGAGAAATTACTGTTTGTGCATTTACAATATTCGTTGATTTTTGCCATTGAAAAACGTCCAGAAATGATTGAAGCTACTGACTGAATGAAAGGAGCTGGCATCTCACTCTCTTTGAATCTTCTTTATCATGCTAAGAGGAGCAGGAAAAAGCAAAAAATTTCAGAATTGCACCTTGCAATGCGGAGAATTTACTGTTTGTGCATTTACAATATTCATTGATTTTTGCCATTGAAAAACATGTTATTCATATACCAGAAATGTTTGAAGCTCCTGACTGAATGAAAGGAGCTGGCACCTCACTCTCTTTGAATCTTCTTTATCATGCTAAGAGGAGCAGGAAAAAGCAAAAAATTTCAGAATTGCACCTTGCAATGCGGAGAAATTACTGTTTGTGCATTTACAATATTCATTGATTTTTGCCATTGAAAAACGTCCAGAAATGATTGAAGCTACTGACTGAATGAAAGGAGCTGGCATCTCACTCTCTTTGAATCTTCTTTATCATGCTAAGAGGAGCAGGAAAAAGCAAAAAATTTCAGAATTGCACCTTGCAATGCGGAGAAATTACTGTTTGTGCATTTACAATATTCATTGATTTTTGCCATTGAAAAATGTCCAGAAATGATTGAAGCTACTGACTGAATGAAAGGAGCTGGCATCTCACTCTCTTTGAATCTTCTTTATCATGCTAAGAGGAGCAGGAAAAAGCAAAAAATTTCAGAATTGCGCCTTGCAATGCGGAGAAATTACTGTTTGTGCATTTACAATATTCATTGATTTTTGCCATTGAAAAACATCATGTTATTCATATACCAGAAATGATTGAAGCTACTGACTGAAGGAAAGGAGCTGGCATCTCACTCTCTTTGAATCTTCTTTATCATGCTAAGAGGAGCAGGAAAAAGCAAAAAATTTCAGAATTGCACCTTGCAATGCGGAGAATTTACTGTTTGTGCATTTACAATATTCATTGATTTTTGCCATTGAAAAACGTCCAGAAATTATTGAAGCTACTGACTGAATGAAAGGAGCTGGCATCTCACTCTCTTTGAATCTTCTTTATCATGCTAAGAGGAGCAGGAAAAAGCAAAAAATTTCAGAATTGCACCTTGCAATGCGGAGAAATTACAGTTTGTGCATTTACAATATTCATTGATTTTTGCCATTGAAAAACGTCCAGAAATGATTGAAGCTACTGACTGAATGAAAGGAGCTGGCATCTCACTCTCTTTGAATCTTCTTTATCATGCTAAGAGGAGCAGGAAAAAGCAAAAAATTTCAGAATTGCACCTTGCAATGCGGAGAAATTACTGTTTGTGCATTTACAATATTCGTTGATTTTTGCCATTGAAAAACGTCCAGAAATGATTGAAGCTACTGACTGAATGAAAGGAGCTGGCATCTCACTCTCTTTGAATCTTCTTTATCATGCTAAGAGGAGCAGGAAAAAGCAAAAAATTTCAGAATTGCACCTTGCAATGCGGAGAAATTACTGTTTGTGCATTTACAATATTCATTGATTTTTGCCATTGAAAAACATCATGTTATTCATATACCAGAAATGTTTGAAGCTACTGACTGAATGAAAGGAGCTGGCATCTCACTCTCTTTGAATCTTCTTTATCATGCTAAGAGGAGCAGGAAAAAGCAAAAAATTTCAGAATTGCACCTTGCAATGCGGAGAAATTACTGTTTGTGCATGTACAATATTCATTGATTTTTGCCATTGAAAAACATCATGTTATTCATATACCAGAAATGTTTGAAGCTACTGACTGAATGAAAGGAGCTGGCATCTCACTCTCTTTGAATCTTCTTTATCATGCTAAGAGGAGCAGGAAAAAGCAAAAAATTTCAGAATTGCACCTTGCAATGCGGAGAAATTACTGTTTGTGCATTTACAATATTCATTGATTTTTGCCATTGAAAAACGTCCAGAAATGATTGAAGGTACTGACTGAATGAAAGGAGCTGGCATCTCACTCTCTTTGAATCTTCTTTATCATGCTAAGAGGAGCAGGAAAAAGCAAAAAATTTCAGAATTGCAACTTGCAATGCGGAGAAATTACTGTTTGTGCATTTACAATATTCATTGATTTTTGCCATTGAAAAACGTCCAGAAATGATTGAAGCTACTGACTGAATGAAAGGAGCTGGCATCTCACTCTCTTTGAATCTTCTTTATCATGCTAAGTGGAGCAGGAAAAAGCAAAAAATTTCAGAATTGCACCTTGCAATGCGGAGAAATTACAGTTTGTGCATTTACAATATTCATTGATTTTTGCCATTGAAAAACGTCCAGAAATGATTGAAGCTACTGACTGAATGAAAGGAGCTGGCATCTCACTCTCTTTGAATCTTCTTTATCATGCTAAGAGGAGCAGGAAAAAGCAAAAAATTTCAGAATTGCACCTTACAATGCGGAGAAATTACTGTTTGTGCATTTACAATATTCGTTGATTTTTGCCATTGAAAAACGTCCAGAAATGATTGAAGCTACTGACTGAATGAAAGGAGCTGGCATCTCACTCTCTTTGAATCTTCTTTATCATGCTAAGAGGAGCAGGAAAAAGCAAAAAATTTCAGAATTGCACCTTGCAATGCGGAGAATTTACTGTTTGTGCATTTACAATATTCATTGATTTTTGCCATTGAAAAACATGTTATTCATATACCAGAAATGTTTGAAGCTCCTGACTGAATGAAAGGAGCTGGCACCTCACTCTCTTTGAATCTTCTTTATCATGCTAAGAGGAGCAGGAAAAAGCAAAAAATTTCAGAATTGCACCTTGCAATGCGGAGAAATTACTGTTTGTGCATTTACAATATTCATTGATTTTTGCCATTGAAAAACGTCCAGAAATGATTGAAGCTACTGACTGAATGAAAGGAGCTGGCATCTCACTCTCTTTGAATCTTCTTTATCATGCTAAGAGGAGCAGGAAAAAGCAAAAAATTTCAGAATTGCGCCTTGCAATGCGGAGAAATTACTGTTTGTGCATTTACAAAATTCATTGATTTTTGCCATTGAAAAACATCATGTTATTCATATACCAGAAATGATTGAAGCTACTGACTGAAGGAAAGGAGCTGGCATCTCACTCTCTTTGAATCTCCTTTATCATGCTAAGAGGAGCAGGAAAAAGCAAAAAATTTCAGAATTGCACCTTGCAATGCGGAGAATTTACTGTTTGTGCATTTACAATATTCATTGATTTTTGCCATTGAAAAACGTCCAGAAATTATTGAAGCTACTGACTGAATGAAAGGAGCTGGCATCTCACTTTCTTTGAATCTTCTTTATCATGCTAAGAGGAGCAGGAAAAAGCAAAAAATTTCAGAATTGCACCTTGCAATGCGGAGAAATTACAGTTTGTGCATTTACAATATTCATTGATTTTTGCCATTGAAAAACGTCCAGAAATGATTGAAGCTACTGACTGAATGAAAGGAGCTGGCATCTCACTCTCTTTGAATCTTCTTTATCATGCTAAGAGGAGCAGGAAAAAGCAAAAAATTTCAGAATTGCACCTTGCAATGCGGAGAAATTACTGTTTGTGCATTTACAATATTCGTTGATTTTTGCCATTGAAAAACGTCCAGAAATGATTGAAGCTACTGACTGAATGAAAGGAGCTGGCATCTCACTCTCTTTGAATCTTCTTTATCATGCTAAGAGGAGCAGGAAAAAGCAAAAAATTTCAGAATTGCACCTTGCAATGCGGAGAAATTACTGTTTGTGCATTTACAATATTCATTGATTTTTGCCATTGAAAAACATCATGTTATTCATATACCAGAAATGTTTGAAGCTACTGACTGAATGAAAGGAGCTGGCATCTCACTCTCTTTGAATCTTCTTTATCATGCTAAGAGGAGCAGGAAAAAGCAAAAAATTTCAGAATTGCACCTTGCAATGCGGAGAAATTACTGTTTGTGCATTTACAATATTCATTGATTTTTGTCATTGAAAAACATAATGTTATTCATATACCAGAAATGTTTGAAGCTACTGACTGAATGAAAGGAGCTGGCATCTCAATCTCTTTGAATCTTCTTTATCATGCTAAGAGGAGCATGAAAAAGCAAAAAATTTCAGAATTGCACCTTGCAATGTGAAGAAATTACTGTTTGTGCATTTACAATATTCATTGATTTTTACCATTGAAAAACGTCCTGAAATGATTGAAGCTACTGACTGAATGAAAGTAGCTGGCATCTCACTCTCTTTGAATCTTCTTTATCATGCTAAGAGGAGCAAGAAAAAGCAAAAAATTTCAGACTTGCACCTTGCAATGCGGAGAAATTACTGTTTGTGCATTTACAATATTCATTGATTTTTGCCATTGAAAAACATCATGTTATTCATATACCAGAAATGTTTGAAGCTACTGACTGAATGAAAGGAGCTGGCATCTCACTCTCTTTGAATCTTCTTTATCATGCTAAGAGGAGCACAAAAAAGCAAAAAATTTCAGACTTGCACCTTGCAATGCGGAGAAATTACTGTTTGTGCATTTACAATATTCATTGATTTTTGCCATTGAAAAACATCATGTTATTCATATACCAGAAATGTTTGAAGCTACTGACTGAATGAAAGGAGCTGGCATCTCACTCTCTTTGAATCTTCTTTATCATGCTAAGAGGAGCAGGAAAAAGCAAAAAATTTCAGAATTGCACCTTGCAATGCGGAGAAATTACTGTTTGTGCATTTACAATATTCATTGATTTTTGCCATTGAAAAACGTCCAGAAATGATTGAAGGTACTGACTGAATGAAAGGAGCTGGCATCTCACTCTCTTTGAATCTTCTTTATCATGCTAAGAGGAGCAGGAAAAAGCAAAAAATTTCAGAATTGCAACTTGCAATGCGGAGAAATTACTGTTTGTGCATTTACAATATTCATTGATTTTTGCCATTGAAAAACGTCCAGAAATGATTGAAGCTACTGACTGAATGAAAGGAGCTGGCATCTCACTCTCTTTGAATCTTCTTTATCATGCTAAGTGGAGCAGGAAAAAGCAAAAAATTTCAGAATTGCACCTTGCAATGCGGAGAAATTACAGTTTGTGCATTTACAATATTCATTGATTTTTGCCATTGAAAAACGTCCAGAAATGATTGAAGCTACTGACTGAATGAAAGGAGCTGGCATCTCACTCTCTCTGAATCTTCTTTATCATGCTAAGAGGAGCAGGAAAAAGTAAAAAATTTCAGAATTGCACCTTGCAATGCGGAGAAATTACTGTTTGTGCATTTACAATATTCGTTGATTTTTGCCATTGAAAAACGTCCAGAAATGATTGAAGCTACTGACTGAATGAAAGGAGCTGGCATCTCACTCTCTTTGAATCTTCTTTATCATGCTAAGAGGAGCAGGAAAAAGCAAAAAATTTCAGAATTGCACCTTGCAATGCGGAGAAATTACAGTTTGTGCATTTACAATATTCATTGATTTTTGCCATTGAAAAACGTCCAGAAATGATTGAAGCTACTGACTGAATGAAAGGAGCTGGCATCTCACTCTCTTTGAATCTTCTTTATCATGCTAAGAGGAGCAGGAAAAAGCAAAAAATTTCAGAATTGCACCTTGCAATGCGGAGAATTTACTGTTTGTGCATTTACAATATTCATTGATTTTTGCCATTGAAAAACATGTTATTCATATACCAGAAATGTTTGAAGCTCCTGACTGAATGAAAGGAGCTGGCACCTCACTCTCTTTGAATCTTCTTTATCATGCTAAGAGGAGCAGGAAAAAGCAAAAAATTTCAGAATTGCACCTTGCAATGCGGAGAAATTACTGTTTGTGCATTTACAATATTCATTGATTTTTGCCATTGAAAAACGTCCAGAAATGATTGAAGCTACTGACTGAATGAAAGGAGCTGGCATCTCACTCTCTTTGAATCTTCTTTATCATGCTAAGAGGAGCAGGAAAAAGCAAAAAATTTCAGAATTGCACCTTGCAATGCGGAGAAATTACTGTTTGTGCATTTACAATATTCATTGATTTTTGCCATTGAAAAATGTCCAGAAATGATTGAAGCTACTGACTGAATGAAAGGAGCTGGCATCTCACTCTCTTTGAATCTTCTTTATCATGCTAAGAGGAGCAGGAAAAAGCAAAAAATTTCAGAATTGCGCCTTGCAATGCGGAGAAATTACTGTTTGTGCATTTACAAAATTCATTGATTTTTGCCATTGAAAAACATCATGTTATTCATATACCAGAAATGATTGAAGCTACTGACTGAAGGAAAGGAGCTGGCATCTCACTCTCTTTGAATCTTCTTTATCATGCTAAGAGGAGCAGGAAAAAGCAAAAAATTTCAGAATTGCAACTTGCAATGCGGAGAATTTACTGTTTGTGCATTTACAATATTCATTGATTTTTGCCATTGAAAAACGTCCAGAAATGATTGAAGCTACTGACTGAATGAAAGGAGCTGGCATCTCACTCTCTTTGAATCTTCTTTATCATGCTAAGAGGAGCAGGAAAAAGCAAAAAATTTCAGAATTGCACCTTGCAATGCGGAGAAATTACAGTTTGTGCATTTACAATATTCATTGATTTTTGCCATTGAAAAACGTCCAGAAATGATTGAAGCTACTGACTGAATGAAAGGAGCTGGCATCTCACTCTCTTTGAATCTTCTTTATCATGCTAAGAGGAGCAGGAAAAAGCAAAAAATTTCAGAATTGCACCTTGCAATGCGGAGAAATTACTGTTTGTGCATTTACAATATTCGTTGATTTTTGCCATTGAAAAACGTCCAGAAATGATTGAAGCTACTGACTGAATGAAAGGAGCTGGCATCTCACTCTCTTTGAATCTTCTTTATCATGCTAAGAGGAGCAGGAAAAAGCAAAAAATTTCAGAATTGCACCTTGCAATGCGGAGAAATTACAGTTTGTGCATTTACAATATTCATTGATTTTTGCCATTGAAAAACGTCCAGAAATGATTGAAGCTACTGACTGAATGAAAGGAGCTGGCATCTCACTCTCTTTGAATCTTCTTTATCATGCTAAGAGGAGCAGGAAAAAGCAAAAAATTTCAGAATTGCACCTTGCAATGCGGAGAAATTACTGTTTGTGCATTTACAATATTCATTGATTTTTGCCATTGAAAAACATGTTATTCATATACCAGAAATGTTTGAAGCTCCTGACTGAATGAAAGGAGCTGGCACCTCACTCTCTTTGAATCTTCTTTATCATGCTAAGAGGAGCAGGAAAAAGCAAAAAATTTCAGAATTGCACCTTGCAATGCGGAGAAATTACTGTTTGTGCATTTACAATATTCATTGATTTTTGCCATTGAAAAACGTCCAGAAATGATTGTAGCTACTGACTGAATGAAAGGAGCTGGCATCTCACTCTCTTTGAATCTTCTTTATCATGCTAAGAGGAGCAGGAAAAAGCAAAAAATTTCAGAATTGCAACTTGCAATGCGGAGAAATTACTGTTTGTGCATTTACAATATTCATTGATTTTTGCCATTGAAAAACGTCCAGAAATGATTGAAGCTACTGACTGAATGAAAGGAGCTGGCATCTCACTCTCTTTGAATCTTCTTTATCATGCTAAGTGGAGCAGGAAAAAGCAAAAAATTTCAGAATTGCACCTTGCAATGCGGAGAAATTACAGTTTGTGCATTTACAATATTCATTGATTTTTGCCATTGAAAAACGTCCAGAAATGATTGAAGCTACTGACTGAATGAAAGGAGCTGGCATCTCACTCTCTTTGAATCTTCTTTATCATGCTAAGAGGAGCAGGAAAAAGCAAAAAATTTCAGAATTGCACCTTGCAATGCGGAGAAATTACTGTTTGTGCATTTACAATATTCGTTGATTTTTGCCATTGAAAAACGTCCAGAAATGATTGAAGCTACTGACTGAATGAAAGGAGCTGGCATCTCACTCTCTTTGAATCTTCTTTATCATGCTAAGAGGAGCAGGAAAAAGCAAAAAATTTCAGAATTGCACCTTGCAATGCGGAGAATTTACTGTTTGTGCATTTACAATATTCATTGATTTTTGCCATTGAAAAACATGTTATTCATATACCAGAAATGTTTGAAGCTCCTGACTGAATGAAAGGAGCTGGCACCTCACTCTCTTTGAATCTTCTTTATCATGCTAAGAGGAGCAGGAAAAAGCAAAAAATTTCAGAATTGCACCTTGCAATGCGGAGAAATTACTGTTTGTGCATTTACAATATTCATTGATTTTTGCCATTGAAAAACGTCCAGAAATGATTGAAGCTACTGACTGAATGAAAGGAGCTGGCATCTCACTCTCTTTGAATCTTCTTTATCATGCTAAGAGGAGCAGGAAAAAGCAAAAAATTTCAGAATTGCGCCTTGCAATGCGGAGAAATTACTGTTTGTGCATTTACAAAATTCATTGATTTTTGCCATTGAAAAACATCATGTTATTCATATACCAGAAATGATTGAAGCTACTGACTGAAGGAAAGGAGCTGGCATCTCACTCTCTTTGAATCTCCTTTATCATGCTAAGAGGAGCAGGAAAAAGCAAAAAATTTCAGAATTGCACCTTGCAATGCGGAGAATTTACTGTTTGTGCATTTACAATATTCATTGATTTTTGCCATTGAAAAACGTCCAGAAATTATTGAAGCTACTGACTGAATGAAAGGAGCTGGCATCTCACTTTCTTTGAATCTTCTTTATCATGCTAAGAGGAGCAGGAAAAAGCAAAAAATTTCAGAATTGCACCTTGCAATGCGGAGAAATTACAGTTTGTGCATTTACAATATTCATTGATTTTTGCCATTGAAAAACGTCCAGAAATGATTGAAGCTACTGACTGAATGAAAGGAGCTGGCATCTCACTCTCTTTGAATCTTCTTTATCATGCTAAGAGGAGCAGGAAAAAGCAAAAAATTTCAGAATTGCACCTTGCAATGCGGAGAAATTACTGTTTGTGCATTTACAATATTCGTTGATTTTTGCCATTGAAAAACGTCCAGAAATGATTGAAGCTACTGACTGAATGAAAGGAGCTGGCATCTCACTCTCTTTGAATCTTCTTTATCATGCTAAGAGGAGCAGGAAAAAGCAAAAAATTTCAGAATTGCACCTTGCAATGCGGAGAAATTACTGTTTGTGCATTTACAATATTCATTGATTTTTGCCATTGAAAAACATCATGTTATTCATATACCAGAAATGTTTGAAGCTACTGACTGAATGAAAGGAGCTGGCATCTCACTCTCTTTGAATCTTCTTTATCATGCTAAGAGGAGCAGGAAAAAGCAAAAAATTTCAGAATTGCACCTTGCAATGCGGAGAAATTACTGTTTGTGCATTTACAATATTCATTGATTTTTGTCATTGAAAAACATAATGTTATTCATATACCAGAAATGTTTGAAGCTACTGACTGAATGAAAGGAGCTGGCATCTCAATCTCTTTGAATCTTCTTTATCATGCTAAGAGGAGCATGAAAAAGCAAAAAATTTCAGAATTGCACCTTGCAATGTGAAGAAATTACTGTTTGTGCATTTACAATATTCATTGATTTTTACCATTGAAAAACGTCCAGAAATGATTGAAGCTACTGACTGAATGAAAGTAGCTGGCATCTCACTCTCTTTGAATCTTCTTTATCATGCTAAGAGGAGCAAGAAAAAGCAAAAAATTTCAGACTTGCACCTTGCAATGCGGAGAAATTACTGTTTGTGCATTTACAATATTCATTGATTTTTGCCATTGAAAAACATCATGTTATTCATATACCAGAAATGTTTGAAGCTACTGACTGAATGAAAGGAGCTGGCATCTCACTCTCTTTGAATCTTCTTTATCATGCTAAGAGGAGCACAAAAAAGCAAAAAATTTCAGACTTGCACCTTGCAATGCGGAGAAATTACTGTTTGTGCATTTACAATATTCATTGATTTTTGCCATTGAAAAACATCATGTTATTCATATACCAGAAATGTTTGAAGCTACTGACTGAATGAAAGGAGCTGGCATCTCACTCTCTTTGAATCTTCTTTATCATGCTAAGAGGAGCAGGAAAAAGCAAAAAATTTCAGAATTGCACCTTGCAATGCGGAGAAATTACTGTTTGTGCATTTACAATATTCATTGATTTTTGCCATTGAAAAACGTCCAGAAATGATTGAAGGTACTGACTGAATGAAAGGAGCTGGCATCTCACTCTCTTTGAATCTTCTTTATCATGCTAAGAGGAGCAGGAAAAAGCAAAAAATTTCAGAATTGCAACTTGCAATGCGGAGAAATTACTGTTTGTGCATTTACAATATTCATTGATTTTTGCCATTGAAAAACGTCCAGAAATGATTGAAGCTACTGACTGAATGAAAGGAGCTGGCATCTCACTCTCTTTGAATCTTCTTTATCATGCTAAGTGGAGCAGGAAAAAGCAAAAAATTTCAGAATTGCACCTTGCAATGCGGAGAAATTACAGTTTGTGCATTTACAATATTCATTGATTTTTGCCATTGAAAAACGTCCAGAAATGATTGAAGCTACTGACTGAATGAAAGGAGCTGGCATCTCACTCTCTCTGAATCTTCTTTATCATGCTAAGAGGAGCAGGAAAAAGTAAAAAATTTCAGAATTGCACCTTGCAATGCGGAGAAATTACTGTTTGTGCATTTACAATATTCGTTGATTTTTGCCATTGAAAAACGTCCAGAAATGATTGAAGCTACTGACTGAATGAAAGGAGCTGGCATCTCACTCTCTTTGAATCTTCTTTATCATGCTAAGAGGAGCAGGAAAAAGCAAAAAATTTCAGAATTGCACCTTGCAATGCGGAGAAATTACAGTTTGTGCATTTACAATATTCATTGATTTTTGCCATTGAAAAACGTCCAGAAATGATTGAAGCTACTGACTGAATGAAAGGAGCTGGCATCTCACTCTCTTTGAATCTTCTTTATCATGCTAAGAGGAGCAGGAAAAAGCAAAAAATTTCAGAATTGCACCTTGCAATGCGGAGAATTTACTGTTTGTGCATTTACAATATTCATTGATTTTTGCCATTGAAAAACATGTTATTCATATACCAGAAATGTTTGAAGCTCCTGACTGAATGAAAGGAGCTGGCACCTCACTCTCTTTGAATCTTCTTTATCATGCTAAGAGGAGCAGGAAAAAGCAAAAAATTTCAGAATTGCACCTTGCAATGCGGAGAAATTACTGTTTGTGCATTTACAATATTCATTGATTTTTGCCATTGAAAAACGTCCAGAAATGATTGAAGCTACTGACTGAATGAAAGGAGCTGGCATCTCACTCTCTTTGAATCTTCTTTATCATGCTAAGAGGAGCAGGAAAAAGCAAAAAATTTCAGAATTGCACCTTGCAATGCGGAGAAATTACTGTTTGTGCATTTACAATATTCATTGATTTTTGCCATTGAAAAATGTCCAGAAATGATTGAAGCTACTGACTGAATGAAAGGAGCTGGCATCTCACTCTCTTTGAATCTTCTTTATCATGCTAAGAGGAGCAGGAAAAAGCAAAAAATTTCAGAATTGCGCCTTGCAATGCGGAGAAATTACTGTTTGTGCATTTACAAAATTCATTGATTTTTGCCATTGAAAAACATCATGTTATTCATATACCAGAAATGATTGAAGCTACTGACTGAAGGAAAGGAGCTGGCATCTCACTCTCTTTGAATCTTCTTTATCATGCTAAGAGGAGCAGGAAAAAGCAAAAAATTTCAGAATTGCAACTTGCAATGCGGAGAATTTACTGTTTGTGCATTTACAATATTCATTGATTTTTGCCATTGAAAAACGTCCAGAAATGATTGAAGCTACTGACTGAATGAAAGGAGCTGGCATCTCACTCTCTTTGAATCTTCTTTATCATGCTAAGAGGAGCAGGAAAAAGCAAAAAATTTCAGAATTGCACCTTGCAATGCGGAGAAATTACAGTTTGTGCATTTACAATATTCATTGATTTTTGCCATTGAAAAACGTCCAGAAATGATTGAAGCTACTGACTGAATGAAAGGAGCTGGCATCTCACTCTCTTTGAATCTTCTTTATCATGCTAAGAGGAGCAGGAAAAAGCAAAAAATTTCAGAATTGCACCTTGCAATGCGGAGAAATTACTGTTTGTGCATTTACAATATTCGTTGATTTTTGCCATTGAAAAACGTCCAGAAATGATTGAAGCTACTGACTGAATGAAAGGAGCTGGCATCTCACTCTCTTTGAATCTTCTTTATCATGCTAAGAGGAGCAGGAAAAAGCAAAAAATTTCAGAATTGCACCTTGCAATGCGGAGAAATTACAGTTTGTGCATTTACAATATTCATTGATTTTTGCCATTGAAAAACGTCCAGAAATGATTGAAGCTACTGACTGAATGAAAGGAGCTGGCATCTCACTCTCTTTGAATCTTCTTTATCATGCTAAGAGGAGCAGGAAAAAGCAAAAAATTTCAGAATTGCACCTTGCAATGCGGAGAAATTACTGTTTGTGCATTTACAATATTCATTGATTTTTGCCATTGAAAAACATGTTATTCATATACCAGAAATGTTTGAAGCTCCTGACTGAATGAAAGGAGCTGGCACCTCACTCTCTTTGAATCTTCTTTATCATGCTAAGAGGAGCAGGAAAAAGCAAAAAATTTCAGAATTGCACCTTGCAATGCGGAGAAATTACTGTTTGTGCATTTACAATATTCATTGATTTTTGCCATTGAAAAACGTCCAGAAATGATTGTAGCTACTGACTGAATGAAAGGAGCTGGCATCTCACTCTCTTTGAATCTTCTTTATCATGCTAAGAGGAGCAGGAAAAAGCAAAAAATTTCAGAATTGCACCTTGCAATGCGGAGAAATTACTGTTTGTGCATTTACAATATTCATTGATTTTTGCCACTGAAAAATGTCCAGAAATGATTGAAGCTACTGACTGAATGAAAGGAGCTGGCATCTCACTCTCTTTGAATCTTCTTTATCATGCTAAGAGGAGCAGGAAAAAGCAAAAAATTTCAGAATTGCGCCTTGCAATACGGAGAAATTACTGTTTGTGCATTTACAAAATTCATTGATTTTTGCCATTGAAAAACATCATGTTATTCATATACCAGAAATGATTGAAGCTACTGACTGAAGGAAAGGAGCTGGCATCTCACTCTCTTTGAATCTTCTTTATCATGCCAAGAGGAGCAGGAAAAAGCAAAAAATTTCAGAATTGCACCTTGCAATGCGGAGAAATTACTGTTTGTGCATTTACAATATTCATTGATTTTTGCGATTGAAAAACATCATGTTATTCATATACCAGAAATGATTGAAGCTACTGACTGAATGAAAGGAGCTGGCATCTCACTCTCTTTGAATCTTCTTTATCATGCTAAGAGGAGCAGGAAAAAGCAAAAAATTTCAGAATTGCACCTTGCAATGCGGAGAAATTACAGTTTGTGCATTTACAATATTCATTGATTTTTGCCATTGAAAAACGTCCAGAAATGATTGAAGCTACTGACTGAATGAAAGGAGCTGGCATCTCACTCTCTTTGAATCTTCTTTATCATGCTAAGAGGAGCAGGAAAAAGCAAAAAATTTCAGAATTTCACCTTGCAATGCGGAGAAATTACTGTTTGTGCATTTACAATATTCATTGATTTTTGCCATTGAAAAACGTCCAGAAATGATTGAAGGTACTGACTGAATGAAAGGAGCTGGCATCTCACTCTCTTTGAATCTTCTTTATCATGCTAAGAGGAGCAGGAAAAAGCAAAAAATTTCAGAATTGCACCTTGCAATGCGGAGAAATTACTGTTTGTGCATTTACAATATTCATTGATTTTTGCCATTGAAAAACGTCCAGAAATGATTGAAGCTACTGACACTGAATGAAAGGAGCTGGCATCTCACTCTCTTTGAATCTTCTTTATCATGCTAAGAGTAGCAGGAAAAAGCAAAAAATTTCAGAATTGCACCTTGCAATGCGGAGAAATTACTGTTTGTGCATTTACAATATTCATTGATTTTTGCCATTGAAAAATGTCCAGAAATGATTGAAGCTACTGACTGAATGAAAGGAGCTGGCATCTCACTCTCTTTGAATCTTCTTTATCATGCTAAGAGGAGCAGGAAAAAGCAAAAAATTTCAGAATTGCGCCTTGCAATGCGGAGAAATTACTGTTTGTGCATTTACAAAATTCATTGATTTTTGCCATTGAAAAACATCATGTTATTCATATACCAGAAATGATTGAAGCTACTGACTGAAGGAAAGGATCTGGCATCTCACTCTCTTTGAATCTTCTTTATCATGCTTAGAGGAGCAGGAAAAAGCAAAAAATTTCAGAATTGCACCTTGCAATGCGGAGAAATTACTGTTTGTGCATTTACAATATTCATTGATTTTTGCCATTGAAAAACGTCCAGAAATGATTGAAGCTACTGACTGAATGAAAGGAGCTGGCATCTCACTCTCTTTGAATCTTCTTTATCATGCTAAGAGGAGCAGGAAAAAGCAAAAAATTTCAGAATTGCACCTTGCAATGCGGAGAAATTACTGTTTGTGCATTTACAATATTCATTGATTTTTGCTATTGAAAAACATCATGTTATTCATATACCAGAAATGATTGAAGCTACTGACTGAATGAAAGGAGCTGGCATCTCACTATCTTTGAATCTTCTTTATCATGCTAAGAGGAGCAGGAAAAAGCAAAAAATTTCAGAATTGCACCTTGCAATGCGGAGAAATTACAGTTTGTGCATTTACAATATTCATTGATTTTTGCCATTGAAAAACGTCCAGAAATGATTGAAGCTACTGACTGAATGAAAGGAGCTGGCATCTCACTCTCTTTGAATCTTCTTTATCATGCTAAGAGGAGCAGGAAAAAGCAAAAAATTTCAGAATTGCACCTTGCAATGCGGAGAAATTACTGTTTGTGCATTTACAATATTCATTGATTTTTGCCATTGAAAAACATCATGTTATTCATATACCAGAAATGATTGAAGCTACTGACTGAATGAAAGGAGCTGGCATCTCACTCTCTTTGAATCTTCTTTATCATGCTAAGAGGAGCAGGAAAAAGTAAAAAATTTCAGAATTGCACCTTGCAATGCGGAGAAATTACTGTTTGTGCATTTATAATATTCAATGATTTTTGCCATTGAAAAACGTCCAGAAATGATTGAAGCTACTGACTGAACGAAAGGAGCTGGCATCTCACTCTCTTTGAATCTTCTTTATCATGCTAAGAGGAGCAGGAAAAAGCAAAAAATTTCAGAATTGCACCTTGCAATGCGGAGAAATTACTGTTTGTGCATTTACAATTTTCATTGATTTTTGCCATTGAAAAACATCATGTTATTCATGTACCAGAAATGTTTGAAGCTACTGACTGAATGAAAGGAGCTGGCATCTCACTCTCTTTGAATCTTCTTTATCATGCTAAGAGGAGCAGGAAAAAGCAAAAAATTTCAGAATTGCACATTGCAATGCGGAGAAATTACTGTTTGTGCATTTACAATATTCATTGATTTTTGCCATTGAAAAACGTCCAGAAATGATTGAAGCTACTGACTGAATGAAAGGAGCTGGCATCTCACTCTCTTTGAATCTTCTTTATCATGCTAAGAGGAGCAGGAAAAAGCAAAAAATTTCAGAATTGCACCTTGCAATGCGGAGAAATTACTGTTTGTGCATTTACAATATTCATTGATTTTTGCCATTGAAAAACGTCCAGAAATTATTGAAGCTACTGACTGAATGAAAGGAGCTGGCATCTCACTCTCTTTGAATCTTCTTTATCATGCTAAGAGGAGCAGGAAAAAGCAAAAAATTTCAGAATTGCACCTTGCAATGCGGAGAAATTACTGTTTGTGCATTTACAATATTCATTGATTTTTGCCATTGAAAAATGTCCAGAAATGATTGAAGCTACTGACTGAATGAAAGGAGCTGGCATCTCACTCTCTTTGAATCTTCTTTATCATGCTAAGAGGAGCAGGAAAAAGCAAAAAATTTCAGAATTGCGCCTTGCAATGCGGAGAAATTACTGTTTGTGCATTTACAAAATTCATTGATTTTTGCCATTGAAAAACATCATGTTATTCATATACCAGAAATGATTGAAGCTACTGACTGAAGGAAAGGATCTGGCATCTCACTCTCTTTGAATCTTCTTTATCATGCTAAGAGGAGCAGGAAAAAGCAAAAAATTTCAGAATTGCACCTTGCAATGCGGAGAAATTACTGCTTGTGCATTTACAATATTCATTGATTTTTGCCATTGAAAAACGTCCAGAAATGATTGAAGCTACTGACTGAATGAAAGGAGCTGGCATCTCACTCTCTTTGAATCTTCTTTATCATGCTAAGAGGAGCAGGAAAAAGCAAAAAATTTCAGAATTGCACCTTGCAATGCGGAGAAATTACTGTTTGTGCATTTACAATATTCATTGATTTTTGCCATTGAAAAACGTCCAGAAATGATTGAAGCTACTGACTGAATGAAAGGAGCTGGCATCTCACTCTCTTTGAATCTTCTTTATCATGCTAAGAGGAGCAGGAAAAAGCAAAAAATTTCAGAATTGCACCTTGCAATGCGGAGAAATTACTGTTTGTGCATTTACAATATTCATTGATTTTTGCCATTGAAAAATGTCCAGAAATGATTGAAGCTACTGACTGAATGAAAGGAGCTGGCATCTCACTCTCTTTGAATCTTCTTTATCATGCTAAGAGGAGCAGGAAAAAGCAAAAAATTTCAGAATTGCGCCTTGCAATGCGGAGAAATTACTGTTTGTGCATTTACAAAATTCATTGATTTTTGCCATTGAAAAACATCATGTTATTCTTATACCAGAAATGATTGAAGCTACTGACTGAAGGAAAGGATCTGGCATCTCACTCTCTTTGAATCTTCTTTATCATGCTAAGAGGAGCAGGAAAAAGCAAAAAATTTCAGAATTGCACCTTGCAATGCAGAGAAATTACTGTTTGTGCATTTACAATATTCATTGATTTTTGTCTTTGAAAAACGTCCAGAAATGATTGAAGCTACTGACTGAATGAAAGGAGCTGGCATCTCACTCTCTTTGAATCTTCTTTATCATGCTAAGAGGAGCAGGAAAAAGCAAAAAATTTCAGAATTGCACCTTGCAATGCGGAGAAATTACTGTTTGTGCATTTACAATATTCATTGATTTTTGCCATTGAAAAATGTCCAGAAATGATTGAAGCTACTGACTGAATGAAAGGAGCTGGCATCTCACTCTCTTTGAATCTTCTTTATCATGCTAAGAGGAGCAGGAAAAAGCAAAAAATTTCAGAATTGCACATTGCAATGCGGAGAAATTACTGTTTGTGCATTTACAATATTCATTGATTTTTGCCATTGAAAAACGTCCAGAAATGATTGAAGCTACTGACTGAATGAAAGGAGCTGGCATCTCACTCTCTTTGAATCTTCTTTATCATGCTAAGAGGAGCAGGAAAAAGCAAAAAATTTCAGAATTGCACCTTGCAATGCGGAGAAATTACTGTTTGTGCATTTACAATATTCATTGATTTTTGCCATTGAAAAACGTCCAGAAATGATTGAAGCTACTGACTGAATGAAAGGAGCTGGCATCTCACTCTCTTTGAATCTTCTTTATCATGCTAAGAGGAGCAGGAAAAAGCAAAAAATTTCAGAATTGCACCTTGCAATGCGGAGAAATTACTGTTTGTGCATTTACAATATTCATTGATTTTTGCCATTGAAAAATGTCCAGAAATGATTGAAGCTACTGACTGAATGAAAGGAGCTGGCATCTCACTCTCTTTGAATCTTCTTTATCATGCTAAGAGGAGCAGGAAAAAGCAAAAAATTTCAGAATTGCGCCTTGCAATGCGGAGAAATTACTGTTTGTGCATTTACAAAATTCATTGATTTTTGCCATTGAAAAACATCATGTTATTCATATACCAGAAATGATTGAAGCTACTGACTGAAGGAAAGGATCTGGCATCTCACTCTCTTTGAATCTTCTTTATCATGCTAAGAGGAGCAGGAAAAAGCAAAAAATTTCAGAATTGCACCTTGCAATGCGGAGAAATTACTGTTTGTGCATTTACAATATTCATTGATTTTTGCCATTGAAAAACGTCCAGAAATGATTGAAGCTACTGACTGAATGAAAGGAGCTGGCATCTCACTCTCTTTGAATCTTCTTTATCATGCTAAGAGGAGCAGGAAAAAGCAAAAAATTTCAGAATTGCACCTTGCAATGCGGAGAAATTACTGTTTGTGCATTTACAATATTCATTGATTTTTGCCATTGAAAAACGTCCAGAAATGATTGAAGCTACTGACTGAATGAAAGGAGCTGGCATCTCACTCTCTTTGAATCTTCTTTATCATGCTAAGAGGAGCAGGAAAAAGCAAAAAATTTCAGAATTGCACCTTGCAATGCGGAGAAATTACTGTTTGTGCATTTACAATATTCATTGATTTTTGCCATTGAAAAATGTCCAGAAATGATTGAAGCTACTGACTGAATGAAAGGAGCTGGCATCTCACTCTCTTTGAATCTTCTTTATCATGCTAAGAGGAGCAGGAAAAAGCAAAAAATTTCAGAATTGCGCCTTGCAATGCGGAGAAATTACTGTTTGTGCATTTACAAAATTCATTGATTTTTGCCATTGAAAAACATCATGTTATTCATATACCAGAAATGATTGAAGCTACTGACTGAAGGAAAGGATCTGGCATCTCACTCTCTTTGAATCTTCTTTATCATGCTAAGAGGAGCAGGAAAAAGCAAAAAATTTCAGAATTGCACCTTGCAATGCGGAGAAATTACTGTTTGTGCATTTACAATATTCATTGATTTTTGCCATTGAAAAACGTCCAGAAATGATTGAAGCTACTGACTGAATGAAAGGAGCTGGCATCTCACTCTCTTTGAATCTTCTTTATCATGCTAAGAGGAGCAGGAAAAAGCAAAAAATTTCAGAATTGCACCTTGCAATGCGGAGAAATTACTGTTTGTGCATTTACAATATTCATTGATTTTTGCGATTGAAAAACATCATGTTATTCATATACCAGAAATGATTGAAGCTACTGACTGAATGAAAGGAGCTGGCATCTCACTCTCTTTGAATCTTCTTTATCATGCTAAGAGGAGCAGGAAAAAGTAAAAAATTTCAGAATTGCACCTTGCAATGCGGAGAAATTACTGTTTGTGCATTTACAATATTCAATGATTTTTGCCATTGAAAAACGTCCAGAAATGATTGAAGCTACTGACTGAATGAAAGGAGCTGGCATCTCACTCTCTTTGAATCTTCTTTATCATGCTAAGGGTAGCAGGAAAAAGCAAAAAATTTCAGAATTGCACCTTGCAATGCAGAGAAATTACTGTTTGTGCATTTACAATATTCATTGATTTTTGTCATTGAAAAACGTCCAGAAATGATTGAAGCTACTGACTGAATAAAAGGAGCTGGCATCTCACTCTCTTTGAATCTTCTTTATCATGCTAAGAGGAGCAGGAAAAAGCAAAAAATTTCAGAATTGCACCTTGCAATGCGGAGAAATTACTGTTTGTGCATTTACAATATTCATTGATTTTTGCCATTGAAAAATGTCCAGAAATGATTGAAGCTACTGACTGAATGAAAGGAGCTGGCATCTCACTCTCTTTGAATCTTCTTTATCATGCTAAGAGGAGCAGGAAAAAGCAAAAAATTTCAGAATTGCACATTGCAATGCGGAGAAATTACTGTTTGTGCATTTACAATATTCATTGATTTTTGCCATTGAAAAACGTCCAGAAATGATTGAAGCTACTGACTGAATGAAAGGAGCTGGCATCTCACTCTCTTTGAATCTTCTTTATCATGCTAAGAGGAGCAGGAAAAAGCAAAAAATTTCAGAATTGCACCTTGCAATGCGGAGAAATTACTGTTTGTGCATTTACAATATTCATTGATTTTTGCCATTGAAAAACGTCCAGAAATGATTGAAGCTACTGACTGAATGAAAGGAGCTGGCATCTCACTCTCTTTGAATCTTCTTTATCATGCTAAGAGGAGCAGGAAAAAGCAAAAAATTTCAGAATTGCACCTTGCAATGCGGAGAAATTACTGTTTGTGCATTTACAATATTCATTGATTTTTGCCATTGAAAAATGTCCAGAAATGATTGAAGCTACTGACTGAATGAAAGGAGCTGGCATCTCACTCTCTTTGAATCTTCTTTATCATGCTAAGAGGAGCAGGAAAAAGCAAAAAATTTCAGAATTGCGCCTTGCAATGCGGAGAAATTACTGTTTGTGCATTTACAAAATTCATTGATTTTTGCCATTGAAAAACATCATGTTATTCATATACCAGAAATGATTGAAGCTACTGACTGAAGGAAAGGATCTGGCATCTCACTCTCTTTGAATCTTCTTTATCATGCTAAGAGGAGCAGGAAAAAGCAAAAAATTTCAGAATTGCACCTTGCAATGCGGAGAAATTACTGTTTGTGCATTTACAATATTCATTGATTTTTGCCATTGAAAAACGTCCAGAAATGATTGAAGCTACTGACTGAATGAAAGGAGCTGGCATCTCACTCTCTTTGAATCTTCTTTATCATGCTAAGAGGAGCAGGAAAAAGCAAAAAATTTCAGAATTGCACCTTGCAATGCGGAGAAATTACTGTTTGTGCATTTACAATATTCATTGATTTTTGCCATTGAAAAACGTCCAGAAATGATTGAAGCTACTGACTGAATGAAAGGAGCTGGCATCTCACTCTCTTTGAATCTTCTTTATCATGCTAAGAGGAGCAGGAAAAAGCAAAAAATTTCAGAATTGCACCTTGCAATGCGGAGAAATTACTGTTTGTGCATTTACAATATTCATTGATTTTTGCCATTGAAAAATGTCCAGAAATGATTGAAGCTACTGACTGAATGAAAGGAGCTGGCATCTCACTCTCTTTGAATCTTCTTTATCATGCTAAGAGGAGCAGGAAAAAGCAAAAAATTTCAGAATTGCGCCTTGCAATGCGGAGAAATTACTGTTTGTGCATTTACAAAATTCATTGATTTTTGCCATTGAAAAACATCATGTTATTCATATACCAGAAATGATTGAAGCTACTGACTGAAGGAAAGGATCTGGCATCTCACTCTCTTTGAATCTTCTTTATCATGCTAAGAGGAGCAGGAAAAAGCAAAAAATTTCAGAATTGCACCTTGCAATGCGGAGAAATTACTGTTTGTGCATTTACAATATTCATTGATTTTTGCCATTGAAAAACGTCCAGAAATGATTGAAGCTACTGACTGAATGAAAGGAGCTGGCATCTCACTCTCTTTGAATCTTCTTTATCATGCTAAGAGGAGCAGGAAAAAGCAAAAAATTTCAGAATTGCACCTTGCAATGCGGAGAAATTACTGTTTGTGCATTTACAATATTCATTGATTTTTGCGATTGAAAAACATCATGTTATTCATATACCAGAAATGATTGAAGCTACTGACTGAATGAAAGGAGCTGGCATCTCACTCTCTTTGAATCTTCTTTATCATGCTAAGAGGAGCAGGAAAAAGTAAAAAATTTCAGAATTGCACCTTGCAATGCGGAGAAATTACTGTTTGTGCATTTACAATATTCAATGATTTTTGCCATTGAAAAACGTCCAGAAATGATTGAAGCTACTGACTGAATGAAAGGAGCTGGCATCTCACTCTCTTTGAATCTTGTTTACCATGCTAAGAGGAGCAGGAAAAAGCAAAAAATTTCAGAATTGCACCTTGCAATGCGGAGAAATTACTGTTTGTGCATTTACAATATTCATTGATTTTTGCCATTGAAAAACGTCCAGAAATGATTGAAGCTACTGACTGAATGAAAGGAGCTGGCATCTCACTCTCTTTGAATCTTCTTTATCATGCTAAGAGGAGCAGGAAAAAGCAAAAAATTTCAGAATTGCACCTTGCAATGCGGAGAAATTACTGTTTGTGCATTTACAATATTCATTGATTTTTGCTATTGAAAAACATCATGTTATTCATATACCAGAAATGATTGAAGCTACTGACTGAATGAAAGGAGCTGGCATCTCACTCTCTTTGAATCTTCTTTATCATGCTAAGAGGAGCAGGAAAAAGCAAAAAATTTCAGAATTGCACCTTGCAATGCGGAGAAATTACAGTTTGTGCATTTACAATATTCATTGATTTTTGCCATTGAAAAACGTCCAGAAATGATTGAAGCTACTGACTGAATGAAAGGAGCTGGCATCTCACTCTCTTTGAATCTTCTTTATCATGCTAAGAGGAGCAGGAAAAAGCAAAAAATTTCAGAATTGCACCTTGCAATGCGGAGAAATTACTGTTTGTGCATTTACAATATTCATTGATTTTTGCCATTGAAAAACGTCCAGAAATGATTGAAGGTACTGACTGAATGAAAGGAGCTGGCATCTCGCTCTCTTTGAATCTTCTTTATCATGCTAAGAGAAGCAGGATAAAGCAAAAAATTTCAGAATTTCACCTTGCAATGCGGAGAAATTACTGTTTGTGCATTTACAATATTCATTGATTTTTGCCATTGAAAAACGTCCAGAAATGATTGAAGCTACTGACTGAATGAAAGGAGCTGGCATCTCACTCTCTTTGAATCTTCTTTATCATGCTAAGAGGAGCAGGAAAAAGCAAAAAATTTCAGAATTGCACCTTGCAATGCGGAGAAATTACTGTTTGTGCATTTACAATATTCATTGATTTTTGCCATTGAAAAATGTCCAGAAATGATTGAAGCTACTGACTGAATGAAAGGAGCTGGCATCTCACTCTCTTTGAATCTTCTTTATCATGCTAAGAGGAGCAGGAAAAAGCAAAAAATTTCAGAATTGCGCCTTGCAATGCGGAGAAATTACTGTTTGTGCATTTACAAAATTCATTGATTTTTGCCATTGAAAAACATCATGTTATTCATATACCAGAAATGATTGAAGCTACTGACTGAAGGAAAGGATATGGCATCTCACTCTCTTTGAATCTTCTTTATCATGCTTAGAGGAGCAGGAAAAAGCAAAAAATTTCAGAATTGCACCTTGCAATGCGGAGAAATTACTGTTTGTGCATTTACAATATTCATTGATTTTTGCGATTGAAAAACATCATGTTATTCATATACCAGAAATGATTGAAGCTACTGACTGAATGAAAGGAGCTGGCATCTCACTCTCTTTGAATCTTCTTTATCATGCTAAGAGGAGCAGGAAAAAGTAAAAAATTTCAGAATTGCACCTTGCAATGCGGAGAAATTACTGTTTGTGCATTTACAATATTCATTGATTTTTGCCATTGAAAAACGTCCAGAAATGATTGAAGCTACTGACTGAATGAAAGGAGCTGGCATCTCACTCTCTTTGAATCTTCTATATCATGCTAAGAGGAGCAGGAAAAAGCAAAAAATTTCAGAATTGCACCTTGCAATGCGGAGAAATTACTGTTTGTGCATTTACAATATTCATTGATTTTTGCTATTGAAAAACATCATGTTATTCATATACCAGAAATGATTGAAGCTACTGACTGAATGAAAGGAGCTGGCATCTCACTCTCTTTGAATCTTCTTTATCATGCTAAGAGGAGCAGGAAAAAGCAAAAAATTTCAGAATTGCACCTTGCAATGCGGAGAAATTACAGTTTGTGCATTTACAATATTCATTGATTTTTGCCATTGAAAAACGTCCAGAAATGATTGAAGCTACTGACTGAATGAAAGGAGCTGGCATCTCACTCTCTTTGAATCTTCTTTATCATGCTAAGAGGAGCAGGAAAAAGCAAAAAATTTCAGAATTGCACCTTGCAATGCGGAGAAATTACTGTTTGTGCATTTACAATATTCATTGATTTTTGCCATTGAAAAAGGTCCAGAAATAATTGAAGGTACTGACTGAATGAAAGGAGCTGGCATCTCACTCTCTTTGAATCTTCTTTATCATGCTAAGAGGAGCAGGAAAAAGCAAAAAATTTCAGAATTGCACCTTGCAATGCGGAGAAATTACTGTTTGTGCATTTACAATATTCATTGATTTTTGCCATTGAAAAACATCCAGAAATGATTGAAGCTACTGACTGAATGAAAGGAGCTGGCATCTCACTCTCTTTGAATCTTCTTTATCATGCTAAGAGGAGCAGGAAAAAGCAAAAAATTTCAGAATTGCACCTTGCAATGCGGAGAAATTACTGTTTGTGCATTTACAATATTCATTGATTTTTGCCATTGAAAAATGTCCAGAAATGATTGAAGCTACTGACTGAATGAAAGGAGCTGGCATCTCACTCTCTTTGAATCTTCTTTATCATGCTAAGAGGAGCAGGAAAAAGCAAAAAATTTCAGAATTGCGCCTTGCAATGCGGAGAAATTACTGTTTGTGCATTTACAAAATTCATTGATTTTTGCCATTGAAAAACATCATGTTATTCATATACCAGAAATGATTGAAGCTACTGACTGAAGGAAAGGATCTGGCATCTCACTCTCTTTGAATCTTCTTTATCATGCTTAGAGGAGCAGGAAAAAGCAAAAAATTTCAGAATTGCACCTTGCAATGCGGAGAAATTACTGTTTGTGCATTTACAATATTCATTGATTTTTGCCATTGAAAAACGTCCAGAAATGATTGAAGCTACTGACTGAATGAAAGGAGCTGGCATCTCACTCTCTTTGAATCTTCTTTATCATGCTAAGAGGAGCAGGAAAAAGCAAAACATTTCAGAATTGCACCTTGCAATGCGGAGAAATTACTGTTTGTGCATTTACAATATTCATTGATTTTTGCGATTGAAAAACATCATGTTATTTATATACCAGAAATGATTGAAGCTACTGACTGAATGAAAGGAGCTGGCATCTCACTCTCTTTGAATCTTCTTTATCATGCTAAGAGGAGCAGGAAAAAGTAAAAAATTTCAGAATTGCACCTTGCAATGCGGAGAAATTACTGTTTGTGCATTTACAATATTCAATGATTTTTGCCATTGAAAAACGTCCAGAAATGATTGAAGCTACTGACTGAATGAAAGGAGCTGGCATCTCACTCTCTTTGAATCTTGTTTATCATGCTAAGAGGAGCAGGAAAAAGCAAACAATTTCAGAATTGCACCTTGCAATGCGGAGAAATTACTGTTTGTGCATTTACAATATTCATTGATTTTTGCCATTGAAAAACGTCCAGAAATGATTGAAGCTACTGACTGAATGAAAGGAGCTGGCATCTCACTCTCTTTGAATCTTCTTTATCATGCTAAGAGGAGCAGGAAAAAGCAAAAAATTTCAGAATTGCACCTTGCAATGCGGAGAAATTACTGTTTGTGCATTTACAATATTCATTGATTTTTGCCATTGAAAAACATCATGTTATTCATATACCAGAAATGATTGAAGCTACTGACTGAATGAAAGGAGCTGGCATCTCACTCTCTTTGAATCTTCTTTATCATGCTAAGAGGAGCAGGAAAAAGTAAAAAATTTCAGAATTGCACCTTGCAATGCGGAGAAATTACTGTTTGTGCATTTATAATATTCAATGATTTTTGCCATTGAAAAACGTCCAGAAATGATTGAAGCTACTGACTGAACGAAAGGAGCTGGCATCTCACTCTCTTTGAATCTTCTTTATCATGCTAAGAGGAGCAGGAAAAAGCAAAAAATTTCAGAATTGCACCTTGCAATGCGGAGAAATTACTGTTTGTGCATTTACAATATTCATTGATTTTTGCCATTGAAAAACATCATGTTATTCATGTACCAGAAATGTTTGAAGCTACTGACTGAATGAAAGGAGCTGGCATCTCACTCTCTTTGAATCTTCTTTATCATGCTAAGAGGAGCAGGAAAAAGCAAAAAATTTCAGAATTGCACATTGCAATGCGGAGAAATTACTGTTTGTGCATCTACAATATTCATTGATTTTTGCCATTGAAAAACGTCCAGAAATGATTGAAGCTACTGACTGAATGAAAGGAGCTGGCATCTCACTCTCTTTGAATCTTCTTTATCATGCTAAGAGGAGCAGGAAAAAGCAAAAAATTTCAGAATTGCACCTTGCAATGCGGAGAAATTACTGTTTGTGCATTTACAATATTCATTGATTTTTGCCATTGAAAAACGTCCAGAAATGATTGAAGCTACTGACTGAATGAAAGGAGCTGGCATCTCACTCTCTTTGAATCTTCTTTATCATGCTAAGAGGAGCAGGAAAAAGCAAAAAATTTCAGAATTGCACCTTGCAATGCGGAGAAATTACTGTTTGTGCATTTACAATATTCATTGATTTTTGCCATTGAAAAATGTCCAGAAATGATTGAAGCTACTGACTGAATGAAAGGAGCTGGCATCTCACTCTCTTTGAATCTTCTTTATCATGCTAAGAGGAGGAGGAAAAAGCAAAAAATTTCAGAATTGCGCCTTGCAATGCGGAGAAATTACTGTTTGTGCATTTACAAAATTCATTGATTTTTGCCATTGAAAAACATCATGTTATTCATATACCAGAAATGATTGAAGCTACTGACTGAAGGAAAGGATCTGGCATCTCACTCTCTTTGAATCTTCTTTATCATGCTAAGAGGAGCAGGAAAAAGCAAAAAATTTCAGAATTGCACCTTGCAATGCGGAGAAATTACTGTTTGTGCATTTACAATATTCATTGATTTTTGCCATTGAAAAACGTCCAGAAATGATTGAAGCTACTGACTGAATGAAAGGAGCTGGCATCTCACTCTCTTTGAATCTTCTTTATCATGCTAAGAGGAGCAGGAAAAAGCAAAAAATTTCAGAATTGCACCTTGCAATGCGGAGAAATTACTGTTTGTGCACTTACAATATTCATTGATTTTTGCCATTGAAAAACGTCCAGAAATGATTGAAGCTACTGACTGAATGAAAGGAGCTGGCATCTCACTCTCTTTGAATCTTCTTTATCATGCTAAGAGGAGCAGGAAAAAGCAAAAAATTTCAGAATTGCACCTTGCAATGCGGAGAAATGACTGTTTGTGCATTTACAATATTCATTGATTTTTGCCATTGAAAAATGTCCAGAAATGATTGAAGCTACTGACTGAATGAAAGGAGCTGGCATCTCACTCTCTTTGAATCTTCTTTATCATGCTAAGAGGAGCAGGAAAAAGCAAAAAATTTCAGAATTGCGCCTTGCAATGCGGAGAAATTACTGTTTGTGCATTTACAAAATTCATTGATTTTTGCCATTGAAAAACATCATGTTATTCATATACCAGAAATGATTGAAGCTACTGACTGAAGGAAAGGATCTGGCATCTCACTCTCTTTGAATCTTCTTTATCATGCTAAGAAGAGCAGGAAAAAGCAAAAAATTTCAGAATTGCACCTTGCAATGCGGAGAAATTACTGTTTGTGCATTTACAATATTCATTGATTTTTGCTATTGAAAAACATCATGTTATTCATATACCAGAAATGATTGAAGCTACTGACTGAATGAAAGGAGCTGGCATCTCACTCTCTTTGAATCTTCTTTATCATGCTAAGAGGAGCAGGAAAAAGCAAAAAATTTCAGAATTGCACCTTGCAATGCGGAGAAATTACAGTTTGTGCATTTACAATATTCATTGATTTTTGCCATTGAAAAACGTCCAGAAATGATTGAACCTACTGACTGAATGAAAGGAGCTGGCATCTCACTCTCTTTGAATCTTCTTTATCATGCTAAGAGGAGCAGGAAAAAGCAAAAAATTTCAGAATTGCACCTTGCAATGCAGAGAAATTACTGTTTGTGCATTTACAATATTCATTGATTTTTGCCATTGAAAAAGGTCCAGAAATAATTGAAGGTACTGACTGAATGAAAGGAGCTGGCATCTCACTCTCTTTGAATCTTCTTTATCATGCTAAGAGGAGCAGGAAAAAGCAAAAAATTTCAGAATTGCACCTTGCAATGCGGAGAAATTACTGTTTGTGCATTTACAATATTCATTGATTTTTGCCATTGAAAAACATCCAGAAATGATTGAAGCTACTGACTGAATGAAAGGAGCTGGCATCTCACTCTCTTTGAATCTTCTTTATCATGCTAAGAGGAGCAGGAAAAAGCAAAAAATTTCAGAATTGCACCTTGCAATGCGGAGAAATTACTGTTTGTGCATTTACAATATTCATTGATTTTTGCCATTGAAAAATGTCCAGAAATGATTGAAGCTACTGACTGAATGAAAGGAGCTGGCATCTCACTCTCTTTGAATCTTCTTTATCATGCTAAGAGGAGCAGGAAAAAGCAAAAAATTTCAGAATTGCGCCTTGCAATGCGGAGAAATTACTGTTTGTGCATTTACAAAATTCATTGATTTTTGCCATTGAAAAACATCATGTTATTCATATACCAGAAATGATTGAAGCTACTGACTGAAGGAAAGGATCTGGCATCTCACTCTCTTTGAATCTTCTTTATCATGCTTAGAGGAGCAGGAAAAAGCAAAAAATTTCAGAATTGCACCTTGCAATGCGGAGAAATTACTGTTTGTGCATTTACAATATTCATTGATTTTTGCCATTGAAAAACGTCCAGAAATGATTGAAGCTACTGACTGAATGAAAGGAGCTGGCATCTCACTCTCTTTGAATCTTCTTTATCATGCTAAGAGGAGCAGGAAAAAGCAAAAAATTTCAGAATTGCACCTTGCAATGCGGAGAAATTACTGTTTGTGCATTTACAATATTCATTGATTTTTGCGATTGAAAAACATCATGTTATTCATATACCAGAAATGATTGAAGCTACTGACTGAATGAAAGGAGCTGGCATCTCACTCTCTTTGAATCTTCTTTATCATGCTAAGAGGAGCAGGAAAAAGTAAAAAATTTCAGAATTGCACCTTGCAATGCGGAGAAATTACTGTTTGTGCATTTACAATATTCAATGATTTTTGCCATTGAAAAACGTCCAGAAATTATTGAAGCTACTGACTGAATGAAAGGAGCTGGCATCTCACTCTCTTTGAATCTTGTTTATCATGCTAAGAGGAGCAGGAAAAAGCAAAAAATTTCAGAATTGCACCTTGCAATGCGGAGAAATTACTGTTTGTGCACTTACAATATTCATTGATTTTTGCCATTGAAAAACGTCCAGAAATGATTGAAGCTACTGACTGAATGAAAGGAGCTGGCATCTCACTCTCTTTGAATCTTCTTTATCATGCTAAGAGGAGCAGGAAAAAGCAAAAAATTTCAGAATTGCACCTTGCAATGCGGAGAAATTACTGTTTGTGCATTTACAATATTCATTGATTTTTGCCATTGAAAAACATCATGTTATTCATATACCAGAAATGATTGAAGCTACTGACTGAATGAAAGGAGCTGGCATCTCACTCTCTTTGAATCTTCTTTATCATGCTAAGAGGAGCAGGAAAAAGTAAAAAATTTCAGAATTGCACCTTGCAATGCGGAGAAATTACTGTTTGTGCATTTATAATATTCAATGATTTTTGCCATTGAAAAACGTCCAGAAATGATTGAAGCTACTGACTGAACGAAAGGAGCTGGCATCTCACTCTCTTTGAATCTTCTTTATCATGCTAAGAGGAGCAGGAAAAAGCAAAAAATTTCAGAATTGCACCTTGCAATGCGGAGAAATTACTGTTTGTGCATTTACAATATTCATTGATTTTTGCCATTGAAAAACATCATGTTATTCATGTACCAGAAATGTTTGAAGCTACTGACTGAATGAAAGGAGCTGGCATCTCACTCTCTTTGAATCTTCTTTATCATGCTAAGAGGAGCAGGAAAAAGCAAAAAATTTCAGAATTGCACATTGCAATGCGGAGAAATTACTGTTTGTGCATTTACAATATTCATTGATTTTTGCCATTGAAAAACGTCCAGAAATGATTGAAGCTACTGACTGAATGAAAGGAGCTGGCATCTCACTCTCTTTGAATCTTCTTTATCATGCTAAGAGGAGCAGGAAAAAGCAAAAAATTTCAGAATTGCACCTTGCAATGCGGAGAAATTACTGTTTGTGCATTTACAATATTCATTGATTTTTGCCATTGAAAAACGTCCAGAAATGATTGAAGCTACTGACTGAATGAAAGGAGCTGGCATCTCACTCTCTTTGAATCTTCTTTATCATGCTAAGAGGAGCAGGAAAAAGCAAAAAATTTCAGAATTGCACCTTGCAATGCGGAGAAATTACTGTTTGTGCATTTACAATATTCATTGATTTTTGCCATTGAAAAATGTCCAGAAATGATTGAAGCTACTGACTGAATGAAAGGAGCTGGCATCTCACTCTCTTTGAATCTTCTTTATCATGCTAAGAGGAGCAGGAAAAAGCAAAAAATTTCAGAATTGCGCCTTGCAATGCGGAGAAATTACTGTTTGTGCATTTACAAAATTCATTGATTTTTGCCATTGAAAAACATCATGTTATTCATATACCAGAAATGATTGAAGCTACTGACTGAAGGAAAGGATCTGGCATCTCACTCTCTTTGAATCTTCTTTATCATGCTAAGAGGAGCAGGAAAAAGCAAAAAATTTCAGAATTGCACCTTGCAATGCGGAGAAATTACTGTTTGTGCATTTACAATATTCATTGATTTTTGCCATTGAAAAACGTCCAGAAATGATTGAAGCTACTGACTGAATGAAAGGAGCTGGCATCTCACTCTCTTTGAATCTTCTTTATCATGCTAAGAGGAGCAGGAAAAAGCAAAAAATTTCAGAATTGCACCTTGCAATGCGGAGAAATTACTGTTTGTGCATTTACAATATTCATTGAATTTTGCCATTGAAAAACGTCCAGAAATGATTGAAGCTACTGACTGAATGAAAGGAGCTGGCATCTCACTCTCTTTGAATCTTCTTTATCATGCTAAGAGGAGCAGGAAAAAGCAAAAAATTTCAGAATTGCACCTTGCAATGCGGAGAAATGACTGTTTGTGCATTTACAATATTCATTGATTTTTGCCATTGAAAAATGTCCAGAAATGATTGAAGCTACTGACTGAATGAAAGGAGCTGGCATCTCACTCTCTTTGAATCTTCTTTATCATGCTAAGAGGAGCAGGAAAAAGCAAAAAATTTCAGAATTGCGCCTTGCAATGCGGAGAAATTACTGTTTGTGCATTTACAAAATTCATTGATTTTTGCCATTGAAAAACATCATGTTATTCATATACCAGAAATGATTGAAGCTACTGACTGAAGGAAAGGATCTGGCATCTCACTCTCTTTGAATCTTCTTTATCATGCTAAGAGGAGCAGGAAAAAGCAAAAAGTTTCAGAATTGCACCTTGCAATGCGGAGAAATTACTGTTTGTGCATTTACAATATTCATTGGTTTTTGCCATTGAAAAACGTCCAGAAATGATTGAAGCTACTGACTGAATGAAAGGAGCTGGCATCTCACTCTCTTTGAATCTTCTTTATCATGCTAAGAGGAGCAGGAAAAAGCAAAAAATTTCAGAATTGCACCTTGCAATGCGGAGAAATTACTGTTTGTGCATTTACAATATTCATTGATTTTTGCGATTGAAAAACATCATGTTATTCATATACCAGAAATGATTGAAGCTACTGACTGAATGAAAGGAGCTGGCATCTCACTCTCTTTGAATCTTCTTTATCATGCTAAGAGGAGCAGGAAAAAGTAAAAAATTTCAGAATTGCACCTTGCAATGCGGAGAAATTACTGATTGTGCATTTACAATATTCAATGATTTTTGCCATTGAAAAACGTCCAGAAATGATTAAAGCTACTGACTGAATGAAAGGAGCTGGCATCTCACTCTCTTTGAATCTTCTTTATCATGCTAAGAGGAGCAGGAAAAAGCAAAAAATTTCAGAATTGCACCTTGCATTGCGGAGAAATTACTGTTTGTGCATTTACAATATTCATTGATTTTTGCCATTGAAAAACGTCCAGAAATGATTGAAGCTACTGACTGAATGAAAGGAGCTGGCATCTCACTCTTTTTGAATCTTCTTTATCATGCTAAGAGGAGCAGGAAAAAGCAAAAAATTTCAGAATTGCACCTTGCAATGCGGAGAAATTACTGTTTGTGCATTTACAATATTCATTGATTTTTGCCATTGAAAAACATCATGTTATTCATATACCAGAAATGATTGAAGCTACTGACTGAATGAAAGGAGCTGGCATCTCACTCTCTTTGAATCTTCTTTATCATGCTTAGAGGAGCAGGAAAAAGCAAAGAATTTCAGAATTGCACCTTGCAATGCGGAGAAATTACTGTT
The DNA here is from genome assembly GCF_046119375.1 of Phyllobates terribilis. Lineage (NCBI taxonomy): Eukaryota > Metazoa > Chordata > Amphibia > Anura > Dendrobatidae > Phyllobates > Phyllobates terribilis. Next base: position 156,033 of record NW_027364251.1, read on the forward strand.
TGTGCATTTACAATATTCATTGATTTTTGCCATTGAAAAACGTCCAGAAATGATTGAAGCTACTGACTGAATGAAAGGAGCTGGCATCTCACTCTCTTTGAATCTTCTTTATCATGCTAAGAGGAGCAGGAAAAAGCAAAAAATTTCAGAATTGCACCTTGCAAGGCGGAGAAATTACTGTTTGTGCATTTACAATATTCATTGATTTTTGCGATTGAAAAACATCATGTTATTCATATACCAGAAATGATTGAAGCTACTGACTGAATGAAAGGAGCTGGCATCTCACTCTCTTTGAATCTTCTTTATCATGCTAAGAGGAGCAGGAAAAAGTAAAAAATTTCAGAATTGCACCTTGCAATGCGGAGAAATTACTGTTTGTGCATTTACAATATTCATTGATTTTTGCCATTGAAAAACGTCCAGAAATGATTGAAACTACTGACTGAATGAAAGGAGCTGGCATCTCACTCTCTTTGAATCTTCTTTATCATGCTAAGAGGAGCAGGAAAAAGCAAAAAATTTCAGAATTGCACCTTGCAATGCGGAGAAATTACTGTTTGTGCATTTACAATATTCATTGATTTTTGCTATTGAAAAACATCATGTTATTCATATACCAGAAATGATTGAAGCTACTGACTGAATGAAAGGAGCTGGCATCTCACTCTCTTTGAATCTTCTTTATCATGCTAAGAGGAGCAGGAAAAAGCAAAAAATTTCAGAATTGCACCTTGCAATGCGGAGAAATTACAGTTTGTGCATTTACAATATTCATTGATTTTTGCCATTGAAAAACGTCCAGAAATGATTGAAGCTACTGACTGAATGAAAGGAGCTGGCATCTCACTCTCTTTGAATCTTCTTTATCATGCTAAGAGGAGCAGGAAAAAGCAAAAAATTTCAGAATTGCACCTTGCAATGCGGAGAAATTACTGTTTGTGCATTTACAATATTCATTGATTTTTGCCATTGAAAAACGTCCAGAAATGATTGAAGGTACTGACTGAATGAAAGGAGCTGGCATCTCACTCTCTTTGAATCTTCTTTATCATGCTAAGAGGAGCAGGAAAAAGCAAAAAATTTCAGAATTGCACCTTGCAATGCGGAGAAATTACTGTTTGTGCATTTACAATATTCATTGATTTTTGCCATTGAAAAACGTCCAGAAATGATTGAAGCTACTGACTGAATGAAAGGAGCTGGCATCTCACTCTCTTTGAATCTTCTTTATCATGCTAAGAGGAGCAGGAAAAAGCAAAAAATTTCAGAATTGCACCTTGCAATGCGGAGAAATTACTGTTTGTGCATTTACAATATTCATTGATTTTTGCCATTGAAAAATGTCCAGAAATGATTGAAGCTACTGACTGAATGAAAGGAGCTGGCATCTCACTCTCTTTGAATCTTCTTTATCATGCTAAGAGGAGCAGGAAAAAGCAAAAAATTTCAGAATTGCGCCTTGCAATGCGGAGAAATTACTGTTTGTGCATTTACAAAATTCATTGATTTTTGCCATTGAAAAACATCATGTTATTCATATACCAGAAATGATTGAAGCTACTGACTGAAGGAAAGGATCTGGCATCTCACTCTCTTTTAATCTTCTTTATCATGCTTAGAGGAGCAGGAAAAAGCAAAAAATTTCAGAATTGCACCTTGCAATGCGGAGAAATTACTGTTTGTGCATTTACAATATTCATTGATTTTTGCCATTGAAAAACGTCCAGAAATGATTGAAGCTACTGACTGAATGAAAGGAGCTGGCATCTCACTCTCTTTGAATCTTCTTTATCATGCTAAGAGGAGCAGGAAAAAGCAAAAAATTTCAGAATTGCACCTTGCAATGCGGAGAAATTACTGTTTGTGCATTTACAATATTCATTGATTTTTGCCATTGAAAAACATCATGTTATTCATATACCAGAAATGATTGAAGCTACTGACTGAATGAAAGGAGCTGGCATCTCACTCTCTTTGAATCTTCTTTATCATGCTAAGAGGAGCAGGAAAAAGTAAAAAATTTCAGAATTGCACCTTGCAATGCGGAGAAATTACTGTTTGTGCATTTACAATATTCAATGATTTTTGCCATTGAAAAACGTCCAGAAATGATTGAAGCTACTGACTGAATGAAAGGAGCTGGCATCTCACTCTCTTTGAATCTTGTTTATCATGCTAAGAGGAGCAGGAAAAAGCAAAAAATTTCAGAATTGCACCTTGCAATGCGGAGAAATTACTGTTTGTGCATTTACAATATTCATTGATTTTTGCCATTGAAAAACGTCCAGAAATGATTGAAGCTACTGACTGAATGAAAGGAGCTGGCATCTCACTCTCTTTGAATCTTCTTTATCATGCTAAGAGGAGCAGGAAAAAGCAAAAAATTTCAGAATTGCACCTTGCAATGCGGAGAAATTACTGTTTGTGCATTTACAATATTCATTGATTTTTGCCATTGAAAAACATCATGTTATTCATATACCAGAAATGATTGAAGCTACTGACTGAATGAAAGGAGCTGGCATCTCACTCTCTTTGAATCTTCTTTATCATGCTAAGAGGAGAAGGAAAAAGTAAAAAATTTCAGAATTGCACCTTGCAATGCGGAGAAATTACTGTTTGTGCATTTATAATATTCAATGATTTTTGCCATTGAAAAACGTCCAGAAATGATTGAAGCTACTGACTGAACGAAAGGAGCTGGCATCTCACTCTCTTTGAATCTTCTTTATCATGCTAAGAGGAGCAGGAAAAAGCAAAAAATTTCAGAATTGCACCTTGCAATGCGGAGAAATTACTGTTTGTGCATTTACAATATTCATTGATTTTTGCCATTGAAAAACATCATGTTATTCATGTACCAGAAATGTTTGAAGCTACTGACTGAATGAAAGGAGCTGGCATCTCCCTCTCTTTGAATCTTCTTTATCATGCTAAGAGGAGCAGGAAAAAGCAAAAAATTTCAGAATTGCACATTGCAATGCGGAGAAATTACTGTTTGTGCATTTACAATATTCATTGATTTTTGCCATTGAAAAACGTCCAGAAATGATTGAAGCTACTGACTGAATGAAAGGAGCTGGCATCTCACTCTCTTTGAATCTTCTTTATCATGCTAAGAGGAGCAGGAAAAAGCAAAAAATTTCAGAATTGCACCTTGCAATGCGGAGAAATTACTGTTTGTGCATGTACAATATTCATTGATTTTTGCCATTGAAAAACGTCCAGAAATGATTGAAGCTACTGACTGAATGAAAGGAGCTGGCATCTCACTCTCTTTGAATCTTCTTTATCATGCTAAGAGGAGCAGGAAAAAGCAAAAAATTTCAGAATTGCACCTTGCAATGCGGAGAAATTACTGTTTGTGCATTTACAATATTCATTGATTTTTGCCATTGAAAAATGTCCAGAAATGATTGAAGCTACTGACTGAATGAAAGGAGCTGGCATCTCACTCTCTTTGAATCTTCTTTATCATGCTAAGAGGAGCAGGAAAAAGCAAAAAATTTCAGAATTGCGCCTTGCAATGCGGAGAAATTACTGTTTGTGCATTTACAAAATTCATTGATTTTTGCCATTGAAAAACATCATGTTATTCATATACCAGAAATGATTGAAGCTACTGACTGAAGGAAAGGATCTGGCATCTCACTCTCTTTGAATCTTCTTTATCATGCTAAGAGGAGCAGGAAAAAGCAAAAAATTTCAGAATTGCACCTTGCAATGCGGAGAAATTACTGTTTGTGCATTTACAATATTCATTGATTTTTGCCATTGAAAAACATCATGTTATTCATATACCAGAAATGATTGAAGCTACTGACTGAATGAAAGGAGCTGGCATCTCACTCTCTTTGAATCTTCTTTATCATGCTAAGAGGAGCAGGAAAAAGTAAAAAATTTCAGAATTGCACCTTGCAATGCGGAGAAATTACTGTTTGTGCATTTATAATATTCAATGATTTTTGCCATTGAAAAACGTCCAGAAATGATTGAAGCTACTGACTGAACGAAAGGAGCTGGCATCTCACTCTCTTTGAATCTTCTTTATCATGCTAAGAGGAGCAGGAAAAAGCAAAAAATTTCAGAATTGCACCTTGCAATGCGGAGAAATTACTGTTTGTGCATTTACAATATTCATTGATTTTTGCCATTGAAAAACATCATGTTATTCATGTACCAGAAATGTTTGAAGCTACTGACTGAATGAAAGGAGCTGGCATCTCCCTCTCTTTGAATCTTCTTTATCATGCTAAGAGGAGCAGGAAAAAGCAAAAAATTTCAGAATTGCACATTGCAATGCGGAGAAATTACTGTTTGTGCATTTACAATATTCATTGATTTTTGCCATTGAAAAACGTCCAGAAATGATTGAAGCTACTGACTGAATGAAAGGAGCTGGCATCTCACTCTCTTTGAATCTTCTTTATCATGCTAAGAGGAGCAGGAAAAAGCAAAAAATTTCAGAATTGCACCTTGCAATGCGGAGAAATTACTGTTTGTGCATTTACAATATTCATTGATTTTTGCCATTGAAAAACGTCCAGAAATGATTGAAGCTACTGACTGAATGAAAGGAGCTGGCATCTCACTCTCTTTGAATCTTCTTTATCATGCTAAGAGGAGCAGGAAAAAGCAAAAAATTTCAGAATTGCACCTTGCAATGCGGAGAAATTACTGTTTGTGCATTTACAATATTCATTGATTTTTGCCATTGAAAAATGTCCAGAAATGATTGAAGCTACTGACTGAATGAAAGGAGCTGGCATCTCACTCTCTTTGAATCTTCTTTATCATGCTAAGAGGAGCAGGAAAAAGCAAAAAATTTCAGAATTGCGCCTTGCAATGCGGAGAAATTACTGTTTGTGCATTTACAAAATTCATTGATTTTTGCCATTGAAAAACATCATGTTATTCATATACCAGAAATGATTGAAGCTACTGACTGAAGGAAAGGATCTGGCATCTCACTCTCTTTGAATCTTCTTTATCATGCTAAGAGGAGCAGGAAAAAGCAAAAAATTTCAGAATTGCACCTTGCAATGCGGAGAAATTACTGTTTGTGCATTTACAATATTCATTGATTTTTGCCATTGAAAAACGTCCAGAAATGATTGAAGCTACTGACTGAATGAAAGGAGCTGGCATCTCACTCTCTTTGAATCTTCTTTATCATGCTAAGAGGAGCAGGAAAAAGCAAAAAATTTCAGAATTGCACCTTGCAATGCGGAGAAATTACTGTTTGTGCATTTGCAATATTCATTGATTTTTGCCATTGAAAAACGTCCAGAAATGATTGAAGCTACTGACTGAATGAAAGGAGCTGGCATCTCACTCTCTTTGAATCTTCTTTATCATGCTAAGAGGAGCAGGAAAAAGCAAAAAATTTCAGAATTGCACCTTGCAATGCGGAGAAATTACTGTTTGTGCATTTACAATATTCATTGATTTTTGCCATTGAAAAATGTCCAGAAATGATTGAAGCTACTGACTGAATGAAAGGAGCTGGCATCTCACTCTCTTCGAATCTTCTTTATCATGCTAAGAGGAGCAGGAAAAAGCAAAAAATTTCAGAATTGCGCCTTGCAATGCGGAGAAATTACTGTTTGTGCATTTACAAAATTCATTGATTTTTGCCATTGAAAAACATCATGTTATTCATATACCAGAAATGATTGAAGCTACTGACTGAAGGAAAGGATCTGGCATCTCACTCTCTTTGAATCTTCTTTATCATGCTAAGAGGAGCAGGAAAAAGCAAAAAATTTCAGAATTGCACCTTGCAATGCGGAGAAATTACTGTTTGTGCATTTACAATATTCATTGGTTTTTGCCATTGAAAAACGTCCAGAAATGATTGAAGCTACTGACTGAATGAAAGGAGCTGGCATCTCACTCTCTTTGAATCTTCTTTATCATGCTAAGAGGAGCAGGAAAAAGCAAAAAATTTCAGAATTGCACCTTGCAATGCGGAGAAATTACTGTTTGTGCATTTACAATATTCATTGATTTTTGCGATTGAAAAACATCATGTTATTCATATACCAGAAATGATTGAAGCTACTGACTGAATGAAAGGAGCTGGCATCTCACTCTCTTTGAATCTTCTTTATCATGCTAAGAGGAGCAGGAAAAAGTAAAAAATTTCAGAATTGCACCTTGCAATGCGGAGAAATTACTGATTGTGCATTTACAATATTCAATGATTTTTGCCATTGAAAAACGTCCAGAAATGATTAAAGCTACTGACTGAATGAAAGGAGCTGGCATCTCACTCTCTTTGAATCTTCTTTATCATGCTAAGAGGAGCAGGAAAAAGCAAAAAATTTCAGAATTGCACCTTGCAATGCGGAGAAATTACTGTTTGTGCATTTACAATATTCATTGATTTTTGCCATTGAAAAACGTCCAGAAATGATTGAAGCTACTGACTGAATGAAAGGAGCTGGCATCTCACTCTCTTTGAATCTTCTTTATCATGCTAAAAGGAGCAGGAAAAAGCAAAAAATTTCAGAATTGCACCTTGCAATGCGGAGAAATTACTGTTTGTGCATTTACAATATTCATTGATTTTTGCCATTGAAAAACATCATGTTATTCATATACCAGAAATGATTGAAGCTACTGACTGAATGAAAGGAGCTGGCATCTCACTCTCTTTGAATCTTCTTTATCATGCTAAGAGGAGCAGGAAAAAGTAAAAAATTTCAGAATTGCTCCTTGCAATGCGGAGAAATTACTGTTTGTGCATTTATAATATTCAATGATTTTTGCCATTGAAAAACGTCCAGAAATGATTGAAGCTACTGACTGAACGAAAGGAGCTGGCATCTCACTCTCTTTGAATCTTCTTTATCATGCTAAGAGGAGCAGAAAAAAGCAAAAAATTTCAGAATTGCACCTTGCAATGCGGAGAAATTACTGTTTGTGCATTTACAATATTCATTGATTTTTGCCATTGAAAAACATCATGTTATTCATATACCAGAAATGTTTGAAGCTACTGACTGAATGAAAGGAGCTGGCATCTCACTCTCTTTGAATCTTCTTTATCATGCTAAGAGGAGCAGGAAAAAGCAAAAAATTTCAGAATTGCACATTGCAATGCAGAGAAATTACTGTTTGTGCATTTACAATATTCATTGATTTTTGCCATTGAAAAACGTCCAGAAATGATTGAAGCTACTGACTGAATGAAAGGAGCTGGCATCTCACTCTCTTTGAATCTTCTTTATCATGCTAAGAGGAGCAGGAAAAAGCAAAAAATTTCAGAATTGCACCTTGCAATGCGGAGAAATTACTGTTTGTGCATTTACAATATTCATTGATTTTTGCCATTGAAAAACGTCCAGAAATGATTGAAGCTACTGACTGAATGAAAGGAGCTGGCATCTCACTCTCTTTGAATCTTCTTTATCATGCTAAGAGGAGCAGGAAAAAGCAAAAAATTTCAGAATTGCACCTTGCAATGCGGAGAAATTACTGTTTGTGCATTTACAATATTCATTGATTTTTGCCATTGAAAAACATGTTATTCATATACCAGAAATGTTTGAAGCTCCTGACTGAATGAAAGGAGCTGGCACCTCACTCTCTTTGAATCTTCTTTATCATGCTAAGAGGAGCAGGAAAAAGCAAAAAATTTCAGAATTGCACCTTGCAATGCGGAGAAATTACTGTTTGTGCATTTACAATATTCATTGATTTTTGCCATTGAAAAACGTCCAGAAATGATTGAAGCTACTGACTGAATGAAAGGAGCTGTCATCTCTCTCTCTTTGAGTCTTCTTTATCATGCTAAGAGGAGCAGGAAAAAGCAAAAAATTTCAGAATTGCACCTTGCAATGCGGAGAAATTACTGTTTCTGCATTTACAATATTCATTGATTTTTGCCATTGAAAAATGTCCAGAAATGATTGAAGCTACTGACTGAATGAAAGGAGCTGGCATCTCACTCTCTTTGAATCTTCTTTATCATGCTAAGAGGAGCAGGAAAAAGCAAAAAATTTCAGAATTGCGCCTTGCAATGCGGAGAAATTACTGTTTGTGCATTTACAAAATTCATTGATTTTTGCCATTGAAAAACATCATGTTATTCATATGCCAGAAATGATTGAAGCTACTGACTGAAGGAAAGGAGCTGGCATCTCACTCTCTTTGAATCTTCTTTATCATGCTAAGAGGAGCAGGAAAAAGCAAAAAATTTCAGAATTGCACCTTGCAATGCGGAGAAATTACTGTTTGTGCATTTACAATATTCATTGATTTTTGCCATTGAAAAACGTCCAGAAATGATTGAAGCTACTGACTGAATGAAAGGAGCTGGCATCTCACTCTCTTTGAATCTTCTTTATCATGCTAAGAGGAGCAGGAAAAAGCAAAAAATTTCAGAATTGCACCTTGCAATGCGGAGAAATTACTGTTTGTGCATTTACAATATTCATTGATTTTTGCCATTGAAAAACGTCCAGAAATGATTGAAGCTACTGACTGAATGAAAGGAGCTGGCATCTCACTCTCTTTGAATCTTCTTTATCATGCTAAGAGGAGCAGGAAAAAGCAAAAAATTTCAGAATTGCACCTTGCAATGCGGAGAAATTACTGTTTGTGCATTTACAATATTCATTGATTTTTGCCATTGAAAAACATGTTATTCATATACCAGAAATGTTTGAAGCTGCTGACTGAATGAAAGGAGCTGGCACCTCACTCTCTTTGAATCTTCTTTATCATGCTGAGAGGAGCAGGAAAAAGCAAAAAATTTCAGAATTGCACCTTGCAATGCGGAGAAATTACTGTTTGTGCATTTACAATATTCATTGATTTTTGCCATTGAAAAACGTCCAGAAATGATTGAAGCTACTGACTGAATGAAAGGAGCTGTCATCTCACTCTCTTTGAATCTTCTTTATCATGCTAAGAGGAGCAGGAAAAAGCAAAAAATTTCAGAATTGCACCTTGCAATGCGGAGAAATTACTGTTTGTGCATTTACAATATTCATTGATTTTTGCCATTGAAAAATGTTCAGAAATGATTGAAGCTACTGACTGAATGAAAGGAGCTGGCATCTCACTCTCTTTGAATCTTCTTTATCATGCTAAGAGGAGCAGGAAAAAGCAAAAAATTTCAGAATTGCGCCTTGCAATGCGGAGAAATTACTGTTTGTGCATTTACAAAATTCATTGATTTTTGCCATTGAAAAACATCATGTTATTCATATGCCAGAAATGATTGAAGCTACTGACTGAAGGAAAGGAGCTGGCATCTCACTCTCTTTGAATCTTCTTTATCATGCTAAGAGGAGCAGGAAAAAGCAAAAAATTTCAGAATTGCACCTTGCAATGCGGAGAAATTACTGTTTGTGCATTTACAATATTCATTGATTTTTGCCATTGAAAAACGTCCAGAAATGATTGAAGCTACTGACTGAATGAAAGGAGCTGGCATCTCACTCTCTTTGAATCTTCTTTATCATGCTAAGAGGAGCAGGAAAAAGCAAAAAATTTCAGAATTGCACCTTGCAATGCGGAGAAATTACTGTTTGTGCATTTACAATATTCATTGATTTTTGCGATTGAAAAACATCATGTTATTCATATACCAGAAATGATTGAAGCTACTGACTGAATGAAAGGAGCTGGCATCTCACTCTCTTTGAATCTTCTTTATCATGCTAAGAGGAGCAGGAAAAAGTAAAAAATTTCAGAATTGCACCTTGCAATGCGGAGAAATTACTGTTTGTGCATTTACAATATTCACTGATTTTTGCCATTGAAAAACGTCCAGAAATGATTGAAGCTACTGACTGAACTAAAGGAGCTGGCATCTCACTCTCTTTGAATCTTCTTTATCATGCTAAGAGGAGCAGGAAAAAGCAAAAAATTTCAGAATTGCACCTTGCAATGCGGAGAAATTACTGTTTGTGCATTTACAATATTCATTGATTTTTGCCATTGAAAAACATCATGTTATTCATATACCAGAAATGTTTGAAGCTACTGACTGAATGAAAGGAGCTGGCATCTCACTCTCTTTGAATCTTCTTTATCATGCTAAGAGGAGCAGGAAAAAGCAAAAAATTTCAGAATTGCACCTTGCAATGCGGAGAAATTACTGTTTGTGCATTTACAATATTCATTGATTTTTGCCATTGAAAAACGTCCAGAAATGATTGAAGCTACTGACTGAATGAAAGGAGCTGGCATCTCACTCTCTTTGAATCTTCTTTATCATGCTAAGAGGAGCAGGAAAAAGCAAAAAATTTCAGAATTGCACCTTGCAATGCGGAGAAATTACTGTTTGTGCATTTACAATATTCATTGATTTTTGCCATTGAAAAACGTCCAGAAATGATTGAAGCTACTGACTGAATGAAAGGAGCTGGCATCTCACTCTCTTTGAATCTTCTTTATCATGCTAAGAGGAGCAGGAAAAAGCAAAAAATTTCAGAATTGCACCTTGCAATGCGGAGAAATTACAGTTTGTGCATTTACAATATTCATTGATTTTTGCCATTGAAAAACGTCCAGAAATGATTGAAGCTACTGACTGAATGAAAGGAGCTGGCATCTCACTCTCTTTGAATCTTCTTTATCATGCTAAGAGGAGCAGGAAAAAGCAAAAAATTTCAGCATTGCACCTTGCAATGCGGAGAAATTACTGTTTGTGCATTTACAATATTCATTAATTTTTGCCATTGAAAAATGTCCAGAAATGATTGAAGCTACTGACTGAATGAAAGGAGCTGGCATCTCACTCTCTTTGAATCTTCTTTATCATGCTAAGAGGAGCAGGAAAAAGCAAAAAATTTCAGAATTGCACCTTGCAATGCGGAGAAATTACTGTTTGTGCATTTACAATATTCATTGATTTTTGCCATTGAAAAACATGTTATTCATATACCAGAAATGTTTGAAGCTCCTGACTGAATGAAAGGAGCTGGCACCTCACTCTCTTTGAATCTTGTATATCATGCTAAGAGGAGCAGGAAAAAGCAAAAAATTTCAGAATTGCACCTTGCAATGCGGAGAAATTACTGTTTGTGCATTTACAATATTCATTGATTTTTGCCATTGAAAAACGTCCAGAAATGATTGAAGCTACTGACTGAATGAAAGGAGCTAGCATCTCACTCTCTTTGAATCTTCTTTATCATGCTAAGAGGAGCAGGAAAAAGCAAAAAATTTCAGAATTGCGCCTTGCAATGCGGAGAAATTACTGTTTGTGCATTTACAAAATTCATTGATTTTTGCCATTGAAAAACATCATGTTATTCATATACCAGAAATGATTGAAGCTACTGACTGAAGGAAAGGAGCTGGCATCTCACTCTCTTTGAATCTTCTTTATCATGCTAAGAGGAGCAGGAAAAAGCAAAAAATTTCAGAATTACACCTTGCAATGCGGAGAAATTACTGTTTGTGCATTTACAATATTCATTGATTTTTGCCATTGAAAAACGTCCGGAAATGATTGAAGCTACTGACTGAATGAAAGGAGCTGGCATCTCACTCTCTTTGAATCTTCTTTATCATGCTAAGAGGAGCAGGAAAAAGCAAAAAATTTCAGAATTGCACCTTGCAATGCGGAGAAATTACTGTTTGTGCATTTACAATATTCATTGATTTTTGCGATTGAAAAACATCATGTTATTCATATACCAGAAATGATTGAAGCTACTGACTGAATGAAAGGAGCTGGCATCTCACTCTCTTTGAATCTTCTTTATCATGCTAAGAGGAGCAGGAAAAAGTCAAAAATTTCAGAATTGCACCTTGCAATGCGGAGAAATTACTGTTTGTGCATTTACAATATTCAATGATTTTTGCAATTGAAAAACGTCCATAAATGATTGAAGCTACTGACTGAATGAAAGGAGCTGGCATCTCACTCTCTTTGAATCTTGTTTATCATGCTAAAAGGAGCAGGAAAAAGCAAAAAATTTCAGAATTGCACCTTGCAATGCGGAGAAATTACTGTTTGTGCATTTACAATATTCATTGATTTTTGCCATTGAAAAACGTCCAGAAATGATTGAAGCTACTGACTGAATGAAAGGAGCTGGCATCTCACTCTCTTTGAATCTTCTTTATCATGCTAAGAGGAGCAGGAAAAAGCAAAAAATTTCAGAATTGCACCTTGCAATGCGGAGAAATTACTGTTTGTGCATTTACAATATTCATTGATTTTTGCAATTGAAAAACGTCCAGAAATGATTGAAGCTACTGACTGAATGAAAGGAGATGGCATCTCACTCTCTTTGAATCTTCTTTATCATGCTAAGAGGAGCAGGAAAAAGTAAAAAATTTCAGAATTGCACCTTGCAATGCGGAGAAATTACTGTTTGTGCATTTACAATATTCAATGATTTTTGCCATTGAAAAACGTCCAGAAATGATTGAAGCTACTGACTGAACGAAAGGAGCTGGCATCTCACTCTCTTTGAATCTTCTTTATCATGCTAAGAGGAGCAGGAAAAAGCAAAAAATTTCAGAATTGCACCTTGCAATGCGGAGAAATTACTGTTTGTGCATTTACAATATTCATTGATTTTTGCCATTGAAAAACATCATGTTATTCATATACCAGAAATGTTTGAAGCTACTGACTGAATGAAAGGAGCTGGTATCTCACTCTCTTTGAATCTTCTTCATAATGCTAAGAGGAGCAGGAAAAAGCAAAAAATTTCAGAATTGCACCTTGCAATGCGGAGAAATTACTGTTTGTGCATTTACAATATTCATTGATTTTTGCCATTGAAAAACCTCCAGAAATGATTGAAGCTACTGACAATGAAAGGAGCTGGCATCTCACTCTCTTTGAATCTTCTTTATCATGCTAAGAGGAGCAGGAAAAAGTAAAAAATTTCAGAATTGCACCTTGCAATGCTGAGAAATTACTGTTTGTGCATTTACAAAATTCATTGATTTTTGCCATTGAAAAACATCATGTTATTCATATACCAGAAATGATTGAAGCTACTGACTGAATGAAAGGAGCTGGCATCTCACTCTCTTTGAATCTTCTTTATCATGCTAAGAGGAGCAGGAAAAAGCAAAAAATTTCAGAATTGCACCTTGCAATGCGGAGAAATTACTGGTTGTGCATTTACAATATTCATTGATTTTTGCCATTGAAAAACATCATGTTATTCATATACCAGAAATGTTTGAAGCTACTGACTGAATGAAAGGAGCTGACATGTCACTCTCTTTGAATCTTCTTTATCATGCTAAGAGGAGCAGGAAAAAGCAAAAAATTTCAGAATTGCACCTTGCAATGCGGAGAAATTACTGTTTGTGCATTTACAATATTCATTGATTTTTGCCATTGAAAAACGTCCAGAAATGATTGAAGCTACTGACTGAATGAAAGGAGCTGGCATCTCACTCTCTTTGAATCTTCTTTATCATGCTAAGACGAGCAGGAAAAAGCAAAAAATTTCAGAATTGCACCTTGCAATGCGGAGAAATTACTGTTTGTGCATTTACAATATTCATTGATTTTTGCCATTGAAAAACGTCCAGAAATGATTGAAGCTACTGACTGAATGAAAGGAGCTGGCATATCACTCTCTTTGAATCTTCTTTATCATGCTAAGAGGAGCAGGAAAAAGCAAAAAATTTCAGAATTGCACCTTGCAATGCGGAGAAATTACTGTTTGTGCATTTAAAATATTCATTGATTTTTGCCATTGAAAAACGTCCAGAAATGATTGAAGCTACTGACAATGAAAGGAGCTGGCATCTCACTCTCTTTGAATCTTCTTTATCATGCTAAGAGCAGCAGGAAAAAGCAAAAAATTTCAGAATTGCACCTTGCAATGCTGAGAAATTACTGTTTGTGCATTTACAAAATTCATTGATTTTTGCCATTGAAAAACATCATGTTATTCATATACCAGAAATGATTGAAGCTACTGACTGAATGAAAGGAGCTGGCATCTCACTCTCTTTGAATCTTCTTTATCATGCTAAGAGGAGCAGGAAAAGCAAAAAATTTCAGAATTGCACCTTGCAATGCGGAGAAATTACTGTTTGTGCATTTACAATATTCATTGATTTTTGCCATTGAAAAACATCATGTTATTCATATACCAGAAATGTTTGAAGCTACTGACTGAATGAAAGGAGCTGACATCTCACTCTCTTTGAATCTTCTTTATCATGCTAAGAGGAGCAGGAAAAAGCAAAAAATTTCAGAATTGCACCTTGCAATGCGGAGAAATTACTGTTTGTGCATTTACAATATTCATTGATTTTTGCCATTGAAAAACGTCCAGAAATGATTGAAGCTACTGACTGAATGAAAGGAGCTGGCATCTCACTCTCTTTGAATCTTCTTTATCATGCTAAGAGGAGCACAAACAGTAATTTCTCCGCATTGCAAGATGCAATTCTGAAATGTTTTGCTTTTTCCTGCTCCTCTTAGCATGATAAAGAAGATTCAAAGAGAGTGAGATGCCAGCTCCTTTCATTCAGTCAGTAGCTTCAATCATTTCTGGATGTTTTTCAATGGCAAAAATCAATGAATATTGTAAATGCACAAACAGTAATTTCTCCGCATTGCAAGGTGCAATTCTGAAATTTTTTGCTTTTTCCTGCTCCTCTTAGCATGATAAAGAAGATTCAAAGAGAGTGAGATGCCAGCTCCTTTCCTTCAGTCAGTAGCTTCAATCATTTCTGGTATATGAATAACATGATGTTTTTCAATGGCAAAAATCAATTAATTTTGTAAATGCACAAACAGTAATTTCTCCGCATTGCAAGGCGCAATTCTGAAATTTTTTGCTTTTTCCTGCTCCTCTTAGCATGATAAAGAAGATTCAAAGAGAGTGAGATGCCAGCTCCTTTCATTCAGTCAGTAGCTTCAATCATTTCTGGACATTTTTCAATGGCAAAAATCAATGAATATTGTAAATGCACAAACAGTAATTTCTCCGCATTGCAAGGTGCAATTCTGAAATTTTTTGCTTTTTCCTGCTCCTCTTAGCATGATAAAGAAGATTCAAAGAGAGTGAGATGCCAGCTCCTTTCATTCAGTCAGTAGCTTCAATCATTTCTGGACGTTTTTCAATGGCAAAAATCAATGAATATTGTAAATGCACAAACTGTAATTTCTCCGCATTGCAAGGTGCAATTCTGAAATTTTTTGCTTTTTCCTGCTCCTCTTAGCATGATAAAGAAGATTCAAAGAGAGTGAGATGCCAGCTCCTTTCATTCAGTCAGTAGCTTCAATCATTTCTGGACGTTTTTCAATGGCAAAAATCAACGAATATTGTAAATGCACAAACAGTAATTTCTCCGCATTGCAAGGTGCAATTCTGAAATTTTTTGCTTTTTCCTGCTCCTCTTAGCATGATAAAGAAGATTCAAAGAGAGTGAGATGCCAGCTCCTTTCATTCAGTCAGTAGCTTCAATCATTTCTGGACGTTTTTCAATGGCAAAAATCAATGAATATTGTAAATGCACAAACTGTAATTTCTCCGCATTGCAAGGTGCAAATCTGAAATTTTTTGCTTTTTCCTGCTCCTCTTAGCATGATAAAGAAGATTCAAAGAGAGTGAGATGCCAGCTCCTTTCATTCAGTCAGTAGCTTCAATCATTTCTGGACATTTTTCAATGGCAAAAATCAATGAATATTGTTAATGCACAAACAGTAATTTCTCCGCATTGCAAGGTGCAATTCTGAAATTTTTTGCTTTTTCCTGCTCCTCTTAGCATGATAAAGAAGATTCAAAGAGAGTGAGATGCCAGCTCCTTTCATTCAGTCAGTACCTTCAATCATTTCTGGACGTTTTTCAATGGCAAAAATCAATGAATATTGTAAATGCACAAACAGTAATTTCTCCGCATTGCAAGGTGCAATTCTGAAATTTTTTGCTTTTTCCTGCTCCTCTTAGCATGATAAAGAAGATTCAAAGAGAGTGAGATGCCAGCTCCTTTCATTCAGTCAGTAGCTTCAAACATTTCTGGTATATGAATAACATGATGTTTTTCAATGGCAAAAATCAATGAATATTGTAAATGCACAAACAGTAATTTCTCCGCATTGCAAGGTGCAAGTCTGAAATTTTTTGCTTTTTCCTGCTCCTCTTAGCATGATAAAGAAGATTCAAAGAGAGTGAGATGCCAGCTCCTTTCATTCAGTCAGTAGCTTCAAACATTTCTGGTATATGAATAACATGATGTTTTTCAATGGCAAAAATCAATGAATATTGTAAATGCACAAACAGTAATTTCTCCGCATTGCAAGGTGCAAGTCTGAAATTTTTTGCTTTTTCCTGCTCCTCTTAGCATGATAAAGAAGATTCAAAGAGAGTGAGATGCCAGCTACTTTCATTCAGTCAGTAGCTTCAATCATTTCTGGACGTTTTTCAATGGTAAAAATCAATGAATATTGTAAATGCACAAACAGTAATTTCTCCACATTGCAAGGTGCAATTCTGAAATTTTTTGCTTTTTCCTGCTCCTCTTAGCATGATAAAGAAGATTCAAAGAGAGTGAGATGCCAGCTCCTTTCATTCAGTCAGTAGCTTCAAACATTTCTGGTATATGAATAACATGATGTTTTTCAATGGCAAAAATCAATGAATATTGTAAATGCACAAACAGTAATTTCTCCGCATTGCAAGGTGCAATTCTGAAATTTTTTGCTTTTTCCTGCTCCTCTTAGCATGATAAAGAAGATTCAAAGAGAGTGAGATGCCAGCTTCTTTCATTCAGTCAGTAGCTTCAATCATTTCTGGATGTTTTTCAATGGCAAAAATCAATGAATATTGTAAATGCACAAACTGTAATTTCTCCGCATTGCAAGGTGCAATTCTGAAATTTTTTGCTTTTTCCTGCTCCTCTTAGCATGATAAAGAAGATTCAAAGAGAGTGAGATGTCAGCTCCTTTCATTCAGTCAGTAGCTTCAATCATTTCTGGACGTTTTTCAATGGCAAAAATCAATGAATATTGTAAATGCACAAACAGTAATTTCTCCGCATTGCAAGGTGCAATTCTGAAATTTTTTGCGTTTTCCTGCTCCTCTTAGCATGATAAAGAAGATTCAAAGAGAGTGAGATGCCAGCTCCTTTCATTCAGTCAGTAGCTTCAATCATTTCTGGACGTTTTTCAATGGCAAAAATCAATGAATATTGTAAATGCACAAACAGTAATTTCTCCGCATTGCAAGGTGCAATTCTGAAATTTTTTGCTTTTTCCTGCTCCTCTTAGCATGATAAAGAAGATTCAAAGAGAGTGAGGTGCCAGCTCCATTCATTCAGTCAGTAGCTTCAAACATTTCTGGTATATGAATAACATGTTTTTCAATGGCAAAAATCAATGAATATTGTAAATGCACAAACAGTAATTTCTCCGCATTGCAAGGTGCAATTCTGAAATTTTTTGCTTTTTCCTGCTCCTCTTAGCATGATAAAGAAGAATCAAAGAGAGTGAGATGCCAGCTCCTTTCATTCAGTCAGTAGCTTCAATCATTTCTGGACGTTTTTCAATGGCAAAAATCAATGAATATTGTAAATGCACAAACAGTAATTTCTCCGCATTGCAAGGTGCAATTCTGAAATTTTTTGCTTTTTCCTGCTCCTCTTACTTAGCATGATAAAGAAGATTCAAAGAGAGTGAGATGCCAGCTCCTTTCATTCAGTCAGTAGCTTCAATCATTTCTGGACGTTTTTCAATGGCAAAAATCAATGAATATTGTAAATGCACAAACAGTAATTTCTCCGCATTGCAAGGTGCAATTCTGAAATTTTTTGCTTTTTCCTGCTCCTCTTAGCATGATAAAGAAGATTCAAAGAGAGTGAGATGCCAGCTCCTTTCATTCAGTCAGTAGCTTCAAACATTTCTGGTATATGAATAACATGATGTTTTTCAATGGCAAAAATCAATGAATATTGTAAATGCACAAACAGTAATTTCTCCGCATTGCAAGGTGCAAGTCTGAAATTTTTTGCTTTTTCCTGCTCCTCTTAGCATGATAAAGAAGATTCAAAGAGAGTGAGATGCCAGCTACTTTCATTCAGTCAGTAGCTTCAATCATTTCTGGATGTTTTTCAATGGTAAAAATCAATGAATATTGTAAATGCACAAACAGTAATTTCTCCACATTGCAATGTTCAATTCTAAAATTTTTTGCTTTTTCCTGCTCCTCTTAGCATGATAAAGAAGATTCAAAGAGAGTGAGATGCCAGCTCCTTTCATTCAGTCAGTACCTTCAATCATTTCTGGACGTTTTTCAATGGCAAAAATCAATGAATTTTGTAAATGCACAAACAGTAATTTCTCCGCATTGCAAGGTGCAATTCTGAAATTTTTTGCTTTTTCCTGCTCCTCTTAGCATGATAAAGAAGATTCAAAGAGAGTGAGATGCCAGCTCCTTTCATTCAGTCAGTAGCTTCAAACATTTCTGGTATATGAATAACATGATGTTTTTCAATGGCAAAAATCAATGAATATTGTAAATGCACAAACAGTAATTTCTCCGCATTGCAAGGTGCAATTCTGAAATTTTTTGCTTTTTCCTGCTCCTCTTAGCATGATAAAGAAGATTCAAAGAGAGTGAGATGCCAGCTCCTTTCATTCAGTCAGTAGCTTCAAACATTTCTGGTATATGAATAACATGATGTTTTTCAATGGCAAAAATCAATGAATATTGTAAATGCACAAACAGTAATTTCTCCGCATTGCAAGGTGCAAGTCTGAAATTTTTTGCTTTTTCCTGCTCCTCTTAGCATGATAAAGAAGATTCAAAGAGAGTGAGATGCCAGCTACTTTCATTCAGTCAGTAGCTTCAATCATTTCTGGACGTTTTTCAATGGTAAAAATCAATGAATATTGTAAATGCACAAACAGTAATTTCTCCACATTGCAAGGTGCAATTCTGAAATTTTTTGCTTTTTCCTGCTCCTCTTAGCATGATAAAGAAGATTCAAAGAGAGTGAGATGCCAGCTCCTTTCATTCAGTCAGTAGCTTCAAACATTTCTGGTATATGAATAACATGATGTTTTTCAATGGCAAAAATCAATGAATATTGTAAATGCACAAACAGTAATTTCTCCGCATTGCAAGGTGCAATTCTGAAATTTTTTGCTTTTTCCTGCTCCTCTTAGCATGATAAAGAAGATTCAAAGAGAGTGAGATGCCAGCTCCTTTCATTCAGTCAGTAGCTTCAATCATTTCTGGACGTTTTTCAATGGCAAAAATCAATGAATATTGTAAATGCACAAACAGTAATTTCTCCGCATTGCAAGGTGCAATTCTGAAATTTTTTGCTTTTTCCTGCTCCTCTTAGCATGATTAAGAAGATTCAAAGAGAATGAGATGCCAGCTCCTTTCATTCAGTCAGTACCTTCAATCATTTCTGGACATTTTTCAATGGCAAAAATCAATGAATATTGTAAATGCACAAACAGTAATTTCTCCGCATTGCAAGGTGCAATTCTGAAATTTTTTGCTTTTTCCCGCTCCTCTTAGCATGATAAAGAAGATTCAAAGAGAGTGAGGTGCCAGCTCCTTTCATTCAGTCAGTAGCTTCAAACATTTCTGGTATATGAATAACATGTTTTTCAATGGCAAAAATCAATGAATATTGTAAATGAACAAACAGTAATTTCTCCGCATTGCAAGGTGCAATTCTGAAATTTTTTGCTTTTTCCTGCTCCTCTTAGCATGATAAAGAAGATTCAAAGAGAGTGAGATGCCAGCTCCTTTCATTCAGTCAGTAGCTTCAATCATTTCTGGACGTTTTTCAATGGCAAAAATCAATGAATATTGTAAATGCACAAACAGTAATTTCTCCGCATTGCAAGGTGCAATTCTGAAATTTTTTGCTTTTTCCTGCTCCTCTTCGCATGGTAAAGAAGATTCAAAGAGAGTGAGATGCCAGCTACTTTCATTCAGTCAGTAGCTTCAATCATTTCTGGACGTTTTTCAATGGTAAAAATCAATGAATATTGTAAATGCACAAACAGTAATTTCTCCACATTGCAATGTGCAATTCTAAAATTTTTTGCTTTTTCCTGCTCCTCTTAGCATGATAAAGAAGATTCAAAGAGAGTGAGATGCCAGCTCCTTTCATTCAGTCAGTAGCTTCAAACATTTCTGGTATATGAATAACATGATGTTTTTCAATGGCAAAAATCAATGAATATTGTAAATGCACAAACAGTAATTTCTCCGCATTGCAAGGTGCAATTCTGAAATTTTTTGCTTTTTCCTGCTCCTCTTAGCATGATAAAGAAGATTCAAAGAGAGTGAGATGCCAACTCCTTTCATTCAGTCAGTAGCTTCAAACATTTCTGGTATATGAATAACATGATGTTTTTCAATGGCAAAAATCAATGAATATTGTAAATGCACAAACAGTAATTTCTCCGCATTGCAAGGTGCAATTCTGAAATTTTTTGCTTTTTCCTGCTCCTCTTAGCATGATAAAGAAGATTCAAAGAGAGTGAGATGCCAGCTCCTTTCATTCAGTCAGTAGCTTCAATCATTTCTGGACGTTTTTCAATGGCAAAAATCAATGAATATTGTAAATGCACAAACAGTAATTTCTCCGCATTGCAAGGTGCAATTCTGAAATTTTTTGCTTTTTCCTGCTCCTCTTAGCATGATAAAGAAGATTCAAAGAGAGTGAGATGCCAGCTCCTTTCATTCAGTCAGTACCTTCAATCATTTCTGGACGTTTTTCAATGGCAAAAATCAATGAATATTGTAAATGCACAAACAGTAATTTCTCCGCATTGCAAGGTGCAATTCTGAAATTTTTTGCTTTTTCCCGCTCCTCTTAGCATGATAAAGAAGATTCAAAGAGAGTGAGGTGCCAGCTCCTTTCATTCAGTCAGTAGCTTCAAACATTTCTGGTATATGAATAACATGTTTTTCAATGGCAAAAATCAATGAATATTGTAAATGCACAAACAGTAATTTCTCCGCATTGCAAGGTGCAATTCTGAAATTTTTTGCTTTTTCCTGCTCCTCTTAGCATGATAAAGAAGATTCAAAGAGAGTGAGATGCCAGCTCCTTTCATTCAGTCAGTAGCTTCAATCATTTCTGGACGTTTTTCAATGGCAAAAATCAATGAATATTGTAAATGCACAAACAGTAATTTCTCCGCATTGCAAGGTGCAATTCTGAAATTTTTTGCTTTTTCCTGCTCCTCTTAGCATGATAAAGAAGATTCAAAGAGAGTGAGATGCCAGCTCCTTTCATTCAGTCAGTAGCTTCAATCATTTCTGGACGTTTTTCAATGGCAAAAATCAATGAATATTGTAAATGCACAAACAGTAATTTCTCCGCATTGCAAGGTGCAATTCTGAAATTTTTTGCTTTTTCCTGCTCCTCTTAGCATGATAAAGAAGATTCAAAGAGAGTGAGATGCCAGCTCCTTTGATTCAGTCAGTAGCTTCAAACATTTCTGGTATATGAATAACATGATGTTTTTCAATGGCAAAAATCAATGAATATTGTAAATGCACAAACAGTAATTTCTCCGCATTGCAAGGTGCAAGTCTGAAATTTTTTGCTTTTTCCTGCTCCTCTTAGCATGATAAAGAAGATTCAAAGAGAGTGAGATGCCAGCTACTTTCATTCAGTCAGTAGCTTCCATCATTTCTGGACGTTTTTCAATGGTAAAAATCAATGAATATTGTAAATGCACAAACAGTAATTTCTCCACATTGCAATGTGCAATTCTAAAATTTTTTGCTTTTTCCTGCTCCTCTTAGCATGATAAAGAAGATTCAAAGAGAGTGAGATGCCAGCTCCTTTCATTCAGTCAGTAGCTTCAAACATTTCTGGTATATGAATAACATGATGTTTTTCAATGGCAAAAATCAATGAATATTGTAAATGCACAAACAGTAATTTCTCCGCATTGCAAGGTGCAATTCTGAAATTTTTTGCTTTTTCCTGCTCCTCTTAGCATGATAAAGAAGATTCAAAGAGAGTGAGATGCCAACTCCTTTCATTCAGTCAGTAGCTTCAAACATTTCTGGTATATGAATAACATGATGTTTTTCAATGGCAAAAATCAATGAATATTGTAAATGCACAAACAGTAATTTCTCCGCATTGCAAGGTGCAATTCTGAAATTTTTTGCTTTTTCCTGCTCCTCTTAGCATGATAAAGAAGATTCAAAGAGAGTGAGATGCCAGCTCCTTTCATTCAGTCAGTAGCTTCAATCATTTCTGGACGTTTTTCAATGGCAAAAATCAATGAATATTGTAAATGCACAAACAGTAATTTCTCCGCATTGCAAGGTGCAATTCTGAAATTTTTTGCTTTTTCCTGCTCCTCTTAGCATGATAAAGAAGATTCAAAGAGAGTGAGATGCCAGCTCCTTTCATTCAGTCAGTACCTTCAATCATTTCTGGACGTTTTTCAATGGCAAAAATCAATGAATATTGTAAATGCACAAACAGTAATTTCTCCGCATTGCAAGGTGCAATTCTGAAATTTTTTGCTTTTTCCCGCTCCTCTTAGCATGATAAAGAAGATTCAAAGAGAGTGAGGTGCCAGCTCCTTTCATTCAGTCAGTAGCTTCAAACATTTCTGGTATATGAATAACATGTTTTTCAATGGCAAAAATCAATGAATATTGTAAATGCACAAACAGTAATTTCTCCGCATTGCAAGGTGCAATTCTGAAATTTTTTGCTTTTTCCTGCTCCTCTTAGCATGATAAAGAAGATTCAAAGAGAGTGAGATGCCAGCTCCTTTCATTCAGTCAGTAGCTTCAATCATTTCTGGACGTTTTTCCATGGCAAAAATCAATGAATATTGTAAATGCACAAACAGTAATTTCTCCGCATTGCAAGGTGCAATTCTGAAATTTTTTGCTTTTTCCTGCTCCTCTTAGCATGATAAAGAAGATTCAAAGAGAGTGAGATGCCAGCTCCTTTCATTCAGTCAGTAGCTTCAATCATTTCTGGACGTTTTTCAATGGTAAAAATCAATGAATATTGTAAATGCACAAACAGTAATTTCTCCACATTGCAAGGTGCAATTCTGAAATTTTTTGCTTTTTCCTGCTCCTCTTAGCATGATAAAGAAGATTCAAAGAGAGTGAGATGCCAGCTCCTTTCATTCAGTCAGTAGCTTCAAACATTTCTGGTATATGAATAACATGATGTTTTTCAATGGCAAAAATCAATGAATATTGTAAATGCACAAACAGTAATTTCTCCGCATTGCAAGGTGCAAGTCTGAAATTTTTTGCTTTTTCCTGCTCCTCTTAGCATGATAAAGAAGATTCAAAGAGAGTGAGATGCCAGCTACTTTCATTCAGTCAGTAGCTTTAATCATTTCTGGACGTTTTTCAATGGTAAAAATCAATGAATATTGTAAATGCACAAACAGTAATTTCTCCACATTGCAAGGTGCAATTCTGAAATTTTTTGCTTTTTCCTGCTCCTCTTAGCATGATAAAGAAGATTCAAAGAGAGTGAGATGCCAACTCCTTTCATTCAGTCAGTAGCTTCAAACATTTCTGGTATATGAATAACATGATGTTTTTCAATGGCAAAAATCAATGAATATTGTAAATGCACAAACAGTAATTTCTCCGCATTGCAAGGTGCAATTCTGAAATTTTTTGCTTTTTCCTGCTCCTCTTAGCATGATAAAGAAGATTCAAAGAGAGTGAGATGCCAGCTCCTTTCATTCAGTCAGTACCTTCAATCATTTCTGGACGTTTTTCAATGGCAAAAATCAATGAATATTGTAAATGCACAAACAGTAATTTCTCCGCATTGCAAGGTGCAATTCTGAAATTTTTTGCTTTTTCCCGCTCCTCTTAGCATGATAAAGAAGATTCAAAGAGAGTGAGGTGCCAGCTCCTTTCATTCAGTCAGTAGCTTCAAACATTTCTGGTATATGAATAACATGTTTTTCAATGGCAAAAATCAATGAATATTGTAAATGCACAAACAGTAATTTCTCCGCATTGCAAGGTGCAATTCTGAAATTTTTTGCTTTTTCCTGCTCCTCTTAGCATGATAAAGAAGATTCAAAGAGAGTGAGATGCCAGCTCCTTTCATTCAGTCAGTAGCTTCAATCATTTCTGGACGTTTTTCAATGGCAAAAATCAATGAATATTGTAAATGCACAAACAGTAATTTCTCCGCATTGCAAGGTGCAATTCTGAAATTTTTTGCTTTTTCCTGCTCCTCTTAGCATGATAAAGAAGATTCAAAGAGAGTGAGATGCCAGCTCCTTTCATTCAGTCAGTAGCTTCAATCATTTCTGGACGTTTTTCAATGGCAAAAATCAATGAATATTGTAAATGCACAAAGAGTAATTTCTCCGCATTGCAAGGTGCAATTCTGAAATTTTTTGCTTTTTCCTGCTCCTCTTAGCATGATAAAGAAGATTCAAAGAGAGTGAGATGCCAGCTCCTTTGATTCAGTCAGTAGCTTCAAACATTTCTGGTATATGAATAACATGATGTTTTTCAATGGCAAAAATCAATGAATATTGTAAATGCACAAACAGTAATTTCTCCGCATTGCAAGGTGCAAGTCTGAAATTTTTTGCTTTTTCCTGCTCCTCTTAGCATGATAAAGAAGATTCAAAGAGAGTGAGATGCCAGCTACTTTCATTCAGTCAGTAGCTTCAATCATTTCTGGACGTTTTTCAATGGTAAAAATCAATGAATATTGTAAATGCACAAACAGTAATTTCTCCACATTGCAAGGTGCAATTCTGAAATTTTTTGCTTTTTCCTGCTCCTCTTAGCATGATAAAGAAGATTCAAAGAGAGTGAGATGCCAGCTCCTTTCATTCAGTCAGTAGCTTCAAACATTTCTGGTATATGAATAACATGATGTTTTTCAATGGCAAAAATCAATGAATATTGTAAATGCACAAACAGTAATTTCTCCGCATTGCAAGGTGCAAGTCTGAAATTTTTTGCTTTTTCCTGCTCCTCTTAGCATGATAAAGAAGATTCAAAGAGAGTGAGATGCCAGCTACTTTCATTCAGTCAGTAGCTTCAATCATTTCTGGACGTTTTTCAATGGTAAAAATCAATGAATATTGTAAATGCACAAACAGTAATTTCTCCACATTGCAAGGTGCAATTCTGAAATTTTTTGCTTTTTCCTGCTCCTCTTAGCATGATAAAGAAGATTCAAAGAGAGTGAGATGCCAGCTCCTTTCATTCAGTCAGTAGCTTCAAACATTTCTGGTATATGAATAACATGATGTTTTTCAATGGCAAAAATCAATGAATATTGTAAATGCACAAACAGTAATTTCTCCACATTGCAAGGTGCAATTCTGAAATTTTTTGCTTTTTCCTGCTCCTCTTAGCATGATAAAGAAGATTCAAAGAGAGTGAGATGCCAGCTCCTTTCATTCAGTCAGTAGCTTCAAACATTTCTGGTATATGAATAACATGATGTTTTTCAATGGCAAAAATCAATGAATATTGTAAATGCACAAACAGTAATTTCTCCGCATTGCAAGGTGCAATTCTGAAATTTTTTGCTTTTTCCTGCTCCTCTTAGCATGATAAAGAAGATTCAAAGAGAGTGAGATGCCAGCTCCTTTCATTCAGTCAGTAGCTTCAATCATTTCTGGACGTTTTTCAATGGCAAAAATCAATGAATATTGTAAATGCACAAACAGTAATTTCTCCGCATTGCAAGGTGCAATTCTGAAATTTTTTGCTTTTTCCTGCTCCTCTTAGCATGATAAAGAAGATTCAAAGAGAGTGAGATGTCAGCTCCTTTCATTCAGTCAGTAGCTTCAAACATTTCTGGTATATGAATAACATGATGTTTTTCAATGGCTAAAATCAATGAATATTGTAAATGCACAAACAGTAATTTCTCCGCATTGCAAGGTGCAATTCTGAAATTTTTTGCTTTTTCCTGCTCCTCTTAGCATGATAAAGAAGATTCAAAGAGAGTGAGATGCCAGCTCCTTTCATTCAGTCAGTAGCTTCAATCATTTCTGGACGTTTTTCAATGGCAAAAATCAATGAATATTGTAAATGCACAAACAGTAATTTCTCCGCATTGCAAGGTGCAATTCTGAAATTTTTTGCTTTTTCCTGCTCCTCTTAGCATGATAAAGAAGATTCAAAGAGAGTGAGATGCCAGCTCCTTTCATTCAGTCAGTAGCTTCAATCATTTCTGGACGTTTTTCAATGGCAAAAATCAATGAATATTGTAAATGCACAAACAGTAATTTCTCCGCATTGCAAGGTGCAATTCTGAAATTTTTTGCTTTTTCCTGCTCCTCTTAGCATGATAAAGAAGATTCAAAGAGAGTGAGATGCCAGCTCCTTTCATTCAGTCAGTAGCTTCAAACATTTCTGGAATATGAATAACATGATGTTTTTCAATGGCAAAAATCAATGAATATTGTAAATGCACAAACAGTAATTTCTCCGCATTGCAAGGTGCAAGTCTGAAATTTTTTGCTTTTTCCTGCTCCTCTTAGCATGATAAAGAAGATTCAAAGAGAGTGAGATGCCAGCTACTTTCATTCAGTCAGTAGCTTCAATCATTTCTGGACGTTTTTCAATGGTAAAAATCAATGAATATTGTAAATGCACAAACAGTAATTTCTCCACATTGCAATGTGCAATTCTAAAATTTTTTGCTTTTTCCTGCTCCTCTTAGCATGATAAAGAAGATTCAAAGAGAGTGAGATGCCAGCTCCTTTCATTCAGTCAGTAGCTTCAAACATTTCTGGTATATGAATAACATGATGTTTTTCAATGGCAAAAATCAATGAATATTGTAAATGCACAAACAGTAATTTCTCCGCATTGCAAGGTGCAATTCTGAAATTTTTTGCTTTTTCCTGCTCCTCTTAGCATGATAAAGAAGATTCAAAGAGAGTGAGATGCCAACTCCTTTCATTCAGTCAGTAGCTTCAAACATTTCTGGTATATGAATAACATGATGTTTTTCAATGGCAAAAATCAATGAATATTGTAAATGCACAAACAGTAATTTCTCCGCATTGCAAGGTGCAATTCTGAAATTTTTTGCTTTTTCCTGCTCCTCTTAGCATGATAAAGAAGATTCAAAGAGAGTGAGGTGCCAGCTCCTTTCATTCAGTCAGTAGCTTCAAACATTTCTGGTATATGAATAACATGTTTTTCAATGGCAAAAATCAATGAATATTGTAAATGCACAAACAGTAATTTCTCCGCATTGCAAGGTGCAATTCTGAAATTTTTTGCTTTTTCCTGCTCCTCTTAGCATGATAAAGAAGATTCAAAGAGAGTGAGATGCCAGCTCCTTTCATTCAATCAGTAGCTTCAATCATTTCTGGACGTTTTTCAATGGCAAAAATAAATGAATATTGTAAATGCACAAACAGTAATTTCTCCGCATTGCAAGGTGCAATTCTGAAATTTTTTGCTTTTTCCTGCTCCTCTTAGCATGATAAAGAAGATTCAAAGAGAGTGAGATGCCAGCTCCTTTCATTCAGTCAGTAGCTTCAATCATTTCTGGACGTTTTTCAATGGCAAAAATCAATGAATATTGTAAATGCACAAACAGTAATTTCTCCGCATTGCAAGGTGCAATTCTGAAATTTTTTGCTTTTTCCTGCTCCTCTTAGCATGATAAAGAAGATTCAAAGAGAGTGAGATGCCAGCTCCTTTGATTCAGTCAGTAGCTTCAAACATTTCTGGTATATGAATAACATGATGTTTTTCAATGGCAAAAATCAATGAATATTGTAAATGCACAAACAGTAATTTCTCCGCATTGCAAGGTGCAAGTCTGAAATTTTTTGCTTTTTCCTGCTCCTCTTAGCATGATAAAGAAGATTCAAAGAGAGTGAGATGCCAGCTACTTTCATTCAGTCAGTAGCTTCAATCATTTCTGGACGTTTTTCAATGGTAAAAATCAATGAATATTGTAAATGCACAAACAGTAATTTCTCCACATTGCAAGGTGCAATTCTGAAATTTTTTGCTTTTTCCTGCTCCTCTTAGCATGATAAAGAAGATTCAAAGAGAGTGAGATGCCAGCTCCTTTCATTCAGTCAGTAGCTTCAAACATTTCTGGTATATGAATAACATGATGTTTTTCAATGGCAAAAATCAATGAATATTGTAAATGCACAAACAGTAATTTCTCCGCATTGCAAGGTGCAAGTCTGAAATTTTTTGCTTTTTCCTGCTCCTCTTAGCATGATAAAGAAGATTCAAAGAGAGTGAGATGCCAGCTACTTTCATTCAGTCAGTAGCTTCAATCATTTCTGGACGTTTTTCAATGGTAAAAATCAATGAATATTGTAAATGCACAAACAGTAATTTCTCCACATTGCAAGGTGCAATTCTGAAATTTTTTGCTTTTTCCTGCTCCTCTTAGCATGATAAAGAAGATTCAAAGAGAGTGAGATGCCAGCTCCTTTCATTCAGTCAGTAGCTTCAAACATTTCTGGTATATGAATAACATGATGTTTTTCAATGGCAAAAATCAATGAATATTGTAAATGCACAAACAGTAATTTCTCCACATTGCAAGGTGCAATTCTGAAATTTTTTGCTTTTTCCTGCTCCTCTTAGCATGATAAAGAAGATTCAAAGAGAGTGAGATGCCAGCTCCTTTCATTCAGTCAGTAGCTTCAAACATTTCTGGTATATGAATAACATGATGTTTTTCAATGGCAAAAATCAATGAATATTGTAAATGCACAAACAGTAATTTCTCCGCATTGCAAGGTGCAATTCTGAAATTTTTTGCTTTTTCCTGCTCCTCTTAGCATGATAAAGAAGATTCAAAGAGAGTGAGATGCCAGCTCCTTTCATTCAGTCAGTAGCTTCAATCATTTCTGGACGTTTTTCAATGGCAAAAATCAATGAATATTGTAAATGCACAAACAGTAATTTCTCCGCATTGCAAGGTGCAATTCTGAAATTTTTTGCTTTTTCCTGCTCCTCTTAGCATGATAAAGAAGATTCAAAGAGAGTGAGATGTCAGCTCCTTTCATTCAGTCAGTAGCTTCAAACATTTCTGGTATATGAATAACATGATGTTTTTCAATGGCTAAAATCAATGAATATTGTAAATGCACAAACAGTAATTTCTCCGCATTGCAAGGTGCAATTCTGAAATTTTTTGCTTTTTCCTGCTCCTCTTAGCATGATAAAGAAGATTCAAAGAGAGTGAGATGCCAGCTCCTTTCATTCAGTCAGTAGCTTCAATCATTTCTGGACGTTTTTCAATGGCAAAAATCAATGAATATTGTAAATGCACAAACAGTAATTTCTCCGCATTGCAAGGTGCAATTCTGAAATTTTTTGCTTTTTCCTGCTCCTCTTAGCATGATAAAGAAGATTCAAAGAGAGTGAGATGCCAGCTCCTTTCATTCAGTCAGTAGCTTCAATCATTTCTGGACGTTTTTCAATGGCAAAAATCAATGAATATTGTAAATGCACAAACAGTAATTTCTCCGCATTGCAAGGTGCAATTCTGAAATTTTTTGCTTTTTCCTGCTCCTCTTAGCATGATAAAGAAGATTCAAAGAGAGTGAGATGCCAGCTCCTTTCATTCAGTCAGTAGCTTCAAACATTTCTGGAATATGAATAACATGATGTTTTTCAATGGCAAAAATCAATGAATATTGTAAATGCACAAACAGTAATTTCTCCGCATTGCAAGGTGCAAGTCTGAAATTTTTTGCTTTTTCCTGCTCCTCTTAGCATGATAAAGAAGATTCAAAGAGAGTGAGATGCCAGCTACTTTCATTCAGTCAGTAGCTTCAATCATTTCTGGACGTTTTTCAATGGTAAAAATCAATGAATATTGTAAATGCACAAACAGTAATTTCTCCACATTGCAATGTGCAATTCTAAAATTTTTTGCTTTTTCCTGCTCCTCTTAGCATGATAAAGAAGATTCAAAGAGAGTGAGATGCCAGCTCCTTTCATTCAGTCAGTAGCTTCAAACATTTCTGGTATATGAATAACATGATGTTTTTCAATGGCAAAAATCAATGAATATTGTAAATGCACAAACAGTAATTTCTCCGCATTGCAAGGTGCAATTCTGAAATTTTTTGCTTTTTCCTGCTCCTCTTAGCATGATAAAGAAGATTCAAAGAGAGTGAGATGCCAACTCCTTTCATTCAGTCAGTAGCTTCAAACATTTCTGGTATGTGAATAACATGATGTTTTTCAATGGCAAAAATCAATGAATATTGTAAATGCACAAACAGTAATTTCTCCGCATTGCAAGGTGCAATTCTGAAATTTTTTGCTTTTTCCTGCTCCTCTTAGCATGATAAAGAAGATTCAAAGAGAGTGAGGTGCCAGCTCCTTTCATTCAGTCAGTAGCTTCAAACATTTCTGGTATATGAATAACATGTTTTTCAATGGCAAAAATCAATGAATATTGTAAATGCACAAACAGTAATTTCTCCGCATTGCAAGGTGCAATTCTGAAATTTTTTGCTTTTTCCTGCTCCTCTTAGCATGATAAAGAAGATTCAAAGAGAGTGAGATGCCAGCTCCTTTCATTCAATCAGTAGCTTCAATCATTTCTGGACGTTTTTCAATGGCAAAAATCAATGAATATTGTAAATGCACAAACAGTAATTTCTCCGCATTGCAAGGTGCAATTCTGAAATTTTTTGCTTTTTCCTGCTCCTCTTAGCATGATAAAGAAGATTCAAAGAGAGTGAGATGCCAGCTCCTTTCATTCAGTCAGTAGCTTCAATCATTTCTGGACGTTTTTCAATGACAAAAATCAATGAATATTGTAAATGCACAAACAGTAATTTCTCCGCATTGCAAGGTGCAATTCTGAAATTTTTTGCTTTTTCCTGCTCCTCTTAGCATGATAAAGAAGATTCAAAGAGAGTGAGATGCCAGCTCCTTTGATTCAGTCAGTAGCTTCAAACATTTCTGGTATATGAATAACATGATGTTTTTCAATGGCAAAAATCAATGAATATTGTAAATGCACAAACAGTAATTTCTCCGCATTGCAAGGTGCAAGTCTGAAATTTTTTGCTTTTTCCTGCTCCTCTTAGCATGATAAAGAAGATTCAAAGAGAGTGAGATGCCAGCTACTTTCATTCAGTCAGTAGCTTCAATCATTTCTGGACGTTTTTCAATGGTAAAAATCAATGAATATTGTAAATGCACAAACAGTAATTTCTCCACATTGCAAGGTGCAATTCTGAAATTTTTTGCTTTTTCCTGCTCCTCTTAGCATGATAAAGAAGATTCAAAGAGAGTGAGATGCCAGCTCCTTTCATTCAGTCAGTAGCTTCAAACATTTCTGGTATATGAATAACATGATGTTTTTCAATGGCAAAAATCAATGAATATTGTTAATGCACAAACAGTAATTTCTCCGCATTGCAAGGTGCAAGTCTGAAATTTTTTGCTTTTTCCTGCTCCTCTTAGCATGATAAAGAAGATTCAAAGAGAGTGAGATGCCAGCTACTTTCATTCAGTCAGTAGCTTCAATCATTTCTGGACGTTTTTCAATGGTAAAAATCAATGAATATTGTAAATGCACAAACAGTAATTTCTCCACATTGCAAGGTGCAATTCTGAAATTTTTTGCTTTTTCCTGCTCCTCTTAGCATGATAAAGAAGATTCAAAGAGAGTGAGATGCCAGCTCCTTTCATTCAGTCAGTAGCTTCAAACATTTCTGGTATATGAATAACATGATGTTTTTCAATGGCAAAAATCAATGAATATTGTAAATGCACAAACAGTAATTTCTCCACATTGCAAGGTGCAATTCTGAAATTTCTTGCTTTTTCCTGCTCCTCTTAGCATGATAAAGAAGATTCAAAGAGAGTGAGATGCCAGCTCCTTTCATTCAGTCAGTAGCTTCAAACATTTCTGGTATATGAATAACATGATGTTTTTCAATGGCAAAAATCAATGAATATTGTAAATGCACAAACAGTAATTTCTCCGCATTGCAAGGTGCAATTCTGAAATTTTTTGCTTTTTCCTGCTCCTCTTAGCATGATAAAGAAGATTCAAAGAGAGTGAGATGCCAGCTCCTTTCATTCAGTCAGTAGCTTCAATCATTTCTGGACGTTTTTCAATGGCAAAAATCAATGAATATTGTAAATGCACAAACAGTAATTTCTCCGCATTGCAAGGTGCAATTCTGAAATTTTTTGCTTTTTCCTGCTCCTCTTAGCATGATAAAGAAGATTCAAAGAGAGTGAGATGTCAGCTCCTTTCATTCAGTCAGTAGCTTCAAACATTTCTGGTATATGAATAACATGATGTTTTTCAATGGCTAAAATCAATGAATATTGTAAATGCACAAACAGTAATTTCTCCGCATTGCAAGGTGCAATTCTGAAATTTTTTGCTTTTTCCTGCTCCTCTTAGCATGATAAAGAAGATTCAAAGAGAGTGAGATGCCAGCTCCTTTCATTCAGTCAGTAGCTTCAATCATTTCTGGACGTTTTTCAATGGCAAAAATCAATGAATATTGTAAATGCACAAACAGTAATTTCTCCGCATTGCAAGGTGCAATTCTGAAATTTTTTGCTTTTTCCTGCTCCTCTTAGCATGATAAAGAAGATTCAAAGAGAGTGAGATGCCAGCTCCTTTCATTCAGTCAGTAGCTTCAATCATTTCTGGACGTTTTTCAATGGCAAAAATCAATGAATATTGTAAATGCACAAACAGTAATTTCTCCGCATTGCAAGGTGCAATTCTGAAATTTTTTGCTTTTTCCTGCTCCTCTTAGCATGATAAAGAAGATTCAAAGAGAGTGAGATGCCAGCTCCTTTCATTCAGTCAGTAGCTTCAAACATTTCTGGAATATGAATAACATGATGTTTTTCAATGGCAAAAATCAATGAATATTGTAAATGCACAAACAGTAATTTCTCCGCATTGCAAGGTGCAAGTCTGAAATTTTTTGCTTTTTCCTGCTCCTCTTAGCATGATAAAGAAGATTCAAAGAGAGTGAGATGCCAGCTACTTTCATTCAGTCAGTAGCTTCAATCATTTCTGGACGTTTTTCAATGGTAAAAATCAATGAATATTGTAAATGCACAAACAGTAATTTCTCCACATTGCAATGTGCAATTCTAAAATTTTTTGCTTTTTCCTGCTCCTCTTAGCATGATAAAGAAGATTCAAAGAGAGTGAGATGCCAGCTCCTTTCATTCAGTCAGTAGCTTCAAACATTTCTGGTATATGAATAACATGATGTTTTTCAATGGCAAAAATCAATGAATATTGTAAATGCACAAACAGTAATTTCTCCGCATTGCAAGGTGCAATTCTGAAATTTTTTGCTTTTTCCTGCTCCTCTTAGCATGATAAAGAAGATTCAAAGAGAGTGAGATGCCAACTCCTTTCATTCAGTCAGTAGCTTCAAACATTTCTGGTATATGAATAACATGATGTTTTTCAATGGCAAAAATCAATGAATATTGTAAATGCACAAACAGTAATTTCTCCGCATTGCAAGGTGCAATTCTGAAATTTTTTGCTTTTTCCTGCTCCTCTTAGCATGATAAAGAAGATTCAAAGAGAGTGAGATGCCAGCTCCTTTCATTCAGTCAGTAGCTTCAATCATTTCTGGACGTTTTTCAATGGCAAAAATCAATGAATATTGTAAATGCACAAACAGTAATTTCTCCGCATTGCAAGGTGCAATTCTGAAATTTTTTGCTTTTTCCTGCTCCTCTTAGCATGATAAAGAAGATTCAAAGAGAGTGAGATGCCAGCTCCTTTCATTCAGTCAGTAGCTTCAATCATTTCTGGACGTTTTTCAATGGCAAAAATCAATGAATATTGTAAATGCACAAACAGTAATTTCTCCGCATTGCAAGGTGCAATTCTGAAATTTTTTGCTTTTTCCTGCTCCTCTTAGCATGATAAAGAAGATTCAAAGAGAGTGAGATGCCAGCTCCTTTCATTCAGTCAGTAGCTTCAAACATTTCTGGAATATGAATAACATGATGTTTTTCAATGGCAAAAATCAATGAATATTGTAAATGCACAAACAGTAATTTCTCCGCATTGCAAGGTGCAAGTCTGAAATTTTTTGCTTTTTCCTGCTCCTCTTAGCATGATAAAGAAGATTCAAAGAGAGTGAGATGCCAGCTACTTTCATTCAGTCAGTAGCTTCAATCATTTCTGGACGTTTTTCAATGGTAAAAATCAATGAATATTGTAAATGCACAAACAGTAATTTCTCCACATTGCAATGTGCAATTCTAAAATTTTTTGCTTTTTCCTGCTCCTCTTAGCATGATAAAGAAGATTCAAAGAGAGTGAGATGCCAGCTCCTTTCATTCAGTCAGTAGCTTCAAACATTTCTGGTATATGAATAACATGATGTTTTTCAATGGCAAAAATCAATGAATATTGTAAATGCACAAACAGTAATTTCTCCGCATTGCAAGGTGCAATTCTGAAATTTTTTGCTTTTTCCTGCTCCTCTTAGCATGATAAAGAAGATTCAAAGAGAGTGAGATGCCAACTCCTTTCATTCAGTCAGTAGCTTCAAACATTTCTGGTATATGAATAACATGATGTTTTTCAATGGCAAAAATCAATGAATATTGTAAATGCACAAACAGTAATTTCTCCGCATTGCAAGGTGCAATTCTGAAATTTTTTGCTTTTTCCTGCTCCTCTTAGCATGATAAAGAAGATTCAAAGAGAGTGAGGTGCCAGCTCCTTTCATTCAGTCAGTAGCTTCAAACATTTCTGGTATATGAATAACATGTTTTTCAATGGCAAAAATCAATGAATATTGTAAATGCACAAACAGTAATTTCTCCGCATTGCAAGGTGCAATTCTGAAATTTTTTGCTTTTTCCTGCTCCTCTTAGCATGATAAAGAAGATTCAAAGAGAGTGAGATGCCAGCTCCTTTCATTCAATCAGTAGCTTCAATCATTTCTGGACGTTTTTCAATGGCAAAAATCAATGAATATTGTAAATGCACAAACAGTAATTTCTCCGCATTGCAAGGTGCAATTCTGAAATTTTTTGCTTTTTCCTGCTCCTCTTAGCATGATAAAGAAGATTCAAAGAGAGTGAGATGCCAGCTCCTTTCATTCAGTCAGTAGCTTCAATCATTTCTGGACGTTTTTCAATGGCAAAAATCAATGAATATTGTAAATGCACAAACAGTAATTTCTCCGCATTGCAAGGTGCAATTCTGAAATTTTTTGCTTTTTCCTGCTCCTCTTAGCATGATAAAGAAGATTCAAAGAGAGTGAGATGCCAGCTCCTTTGATTCAGTCAGTAGCTTCAAACATTTCTGGTATATGAATAACATGATGTTTTTCAATGGCAAAAATCAATGAATATTGTAAATGCACAAACAGTAATTTCTCCGCATTGCAAGGTGCAAGTCTGAAATTTTTTGCTTTTTCCTGCTCCTCTTAGCATGATAAAGAAGATTCAAAGAGAGTGAGATGCCAGCTACTTTCATTCAGTCAGTAGCTTCAATCATTTCTGGACGTTTTTCAATGGTAAAAATCAATGAATATTGTAAATGCACAAACAGTAATTTCTCCACATTGCAAGGTGCAATTCTGAAATTTTTTGCTTTTTCCTGCTCCTCTTAGCATGATAAAGAAGATTCAAAGAGAGTGAGATGCCAGCTCCTTTCATTCAGTCAGTAGCTTCAAACATTTCTGGTATATGAATAACATGATGTTTTTCAATGGCAAAAATCAATGAATATTGTTAATGCACAAACAGTAATTTCTCCGCATTGCAAGGTGCAAGTCTGAAATTTTTTGCTTTTTCCTGCTCCTCTTAGCATGATAAAGAAGATTCAAAGAGAGTGAGATGCCAGCTACTTTCATTCAGTCAGTAGCTTCAATCATTTCTGGACGTTTTTCAATGGTAAAAATCAATGAATATTGTAAATGCACAAACAGTAATTTCTCCACATTGCAAGGTGCAATTCTGAAATTTTTTGCTTTTTCCTGCTCCTCTTAGCATGATAAAGAAGATTCAAAGAGAGTGAGATGCCAGCTCCTTTCATTCAGTCAGTAGCTTCAAACATTTCTGGTATATGAATAACATGATGTTTTTCAATGGCAAAAATCAATGAATATTGTAAATGCACAAACAGTAATTTCTCCACATTGCAAGGTGCAATTCTGAAATTTCTTGCTTTTTCCTGCTCCTCTTAGCATGATAAAGAAGATTCAAAGAGAGTGAGATGCCAGCTCCTTTCATTCAGTCAGTAGCTTCAAACATTTCTGGTATATGAATAACATGATGTTTTTCAATGGCAAAAATCAATGAATATTGTAAATGCACAAACAGTAATTTCTCCGCATTGCAAGGTGCAATTCTGAAATTTTTTGCTTTTTCCTGCTCCTCTTAGCATGATAAAGAAGATTCAAAGAGAGTGAGATGCCAGCTCCTTTCATTCAGTCAGTAGCTTCAATCATTTCTGGACGTTTTTCAATGGCAAAAATCAATGAATATTGTAAATGCACAAACAGTAATTTCTCCGCATTGCAAGGTGCAATTCTGAAATTTTTTGCTTTTTCCTGCTCCTCTTAGCATGATAAAGAAGATTCAAAGAGAGTGAGATGTCAGCTCCTTTCATTCAGTCAGTAGCTTCAAACATTTCTGGTATATGAATAACATGATGTTTTTCAATGGCAAAAATCAATGAATATTGTAAATGCACAAACAGTAATTTCTCCGCATTGCAAGGTGCAATTCTGAAATTTTTTGCTTTTTCCTGCTCCTCTTAGCATGATAAAGAAGATTCAAAGAGAGTGAGATGCCAGCTCCTTTCATTCAGTCAGTAGCTTCAATCATTTCTGGACGTTTTTCAATGGCAAAAATCAATGAATATTGTAAATGCACAAACAGTAATTTCTCCGCATTGCAAGGTGCAATTCTGAAATTTTTTGCTTTTTCCTGCTCCTCTTAGCATGATAAAGAAGATTCAAAGAGAGTGAGATGCCAGCTCCTTTCATTCAGTCAGTAGCTTCAATCATTTCTGGACGTTTTTCAATGGCAAAAATCAATGAATATTGTAAATGCACAAACAGTAATTTCTCCGCATTGCAAGGTGCAATTCTGAAATTTTTTGCTTTTTCCTGCTCCTCTTAGCATGATAAAGAAGATTCAAAGAGAGTGAGATGCCAGCTCCTTTCATTCAGTCAGTAGCTTCAAACATTTCTGGAATATGAATAACATGATGTTTTTCAATGGCAAAAATCAATGAATATTGTAAATGCACAAACAGTAATTTCTCCGCATTGCAAGGTGCAAGTCTGAAATTTTTTGCTTTTTCCTGCTCCTCTTAGCATGATAAAGAAGATTCAAAGAGAGTGAGATGCCAGCTACTTTCATTCAGTCAGTAGCTTCAATCATTTCTGGACGTTTTTCAATGGTAAAAATCAATGAATATTGTAAATGCACAAACAGTAATTTCTCCACATTGCAATGTGCAATTCTAAAATTTTTTGCTTTTTCCTGCTCCTCTTAGCATGATAAAGAAGATTCAAAGAGAGTGAGATGCCAGCTCCTTTCATTCAGTCAGTAGCTTCAAACATTTCTGGTATATGAATAACATGATGTTTTTCAATGGCAAAAATCAATGAATATTGTAAATGCACAAACAGTAATTTCTCCGCATTGCAAGGTGCAATTCTGAAATTTTTTGCTTTTTCCTGCTCCTCTTAGCATGATAAAGAAGATTCAAAGAGAGTGAGATGCCAACTCCTTTCATTCAGTCAGTAGCTTCAAACATTTCTGGTATATGAATAACATGATGTTTTTCAATGGCAAAAATCAATGAATATTGTAAATGCACAAACAGTAATTTCTCCGCATTGCAAGGTGCAATTCTGAAATTTTTTGCTTTTTCCTGCTCCTCTTAGCATGATAAAGAAGATTCAAAGAGAGTGAGATGCCAGCTCCTTTCATTCAGTCAGTAGCTTCAATCATTTCTGGACGTTTTTCAATGGCAAAAATCAATGAATATTGTAAATGCACAAACAGTAATTTCTCCGCATTGCAAGGTGCAATTCTGAAATTTTTTGCTTTTTCCTGCTCCTCTTAGCATGATAAAGAAGATTCAAAGAGAGTGAGATGCCAGCTCCTTTCATTCAGTCAGTAGCTTCAATCATTTCTGGACGTTTTTCAATGGCAAAAATCAATGAATATTGTAAATGCACAAACAGTAATTTCTCCGCATTGCAAGGTGCAATTCTGAAATTTTTTGCTTTTTCCTGCTCCTCTTAGCATGATAAAGAAGATTCAAAGAGAGTGAGATGCCAGCTCCTTTCATTCAGTCAGTAGCTTCAAACATTTCTGGAATATGAATAACATGATGTTTTTCAATGGCAAAAATCAATGAATATTGTAAATGCACAAACAGTAATTTCTCCGCATTGCAAGGTGCAAGTCTGAAATTTTTTGCTTTTTCCTGCTCCTCTTAGCATGATAAAGAAGATTCAAAGAGAGTGAGATGCCAGCTACTTTCATTCAGTCAGTAGCTTCAATCATTTCTGGACGTTTTTCAATGGTAAAAATCAATGAATATTGTAAATGCACAAACAGTAATTTCTCCACATTGCAATGTGCAATTCTAAAATTTTTTGCTTTTTCCTGCTCCTCTTAGCATGATAAAGAAGATTCAAAGAGAGTGAGATGCCAGCTCCTTTCATTCAGTCAGTAGCTTCAAACATTTCTGGTATATGAATAACATGATGTTTTTCAATGGCAAAAATCAATGAATATTGTAAATGCACAAACAGTAATTTCTCCGCATTGCAAGGTGCAATTCTGAAATTTTTTGCTTTTTCCTGCTCCTCTTAGCATGATAAAGAAGATTCAAAGAGAGTGAGATGCCAACTCCTTTCATTCAGTCAGTAGCTTCAAACATTTCTGGTATATGAATAACATGATGTTTTTCAATGGCAAAAATCAATGAATATTGTAAATGCACAAACAGTAATTTCTCCGCATTGCAAGGTGCAATTCTGAAATTTTTTGCTTTTTCCTGCTCCTCTTAGCATGATAAAGAAGATTCAAAGAGAGTGAGGTGCCAGCTCCTTTCATTCAGTCAGTAGCTTCAAACATTTCTGGTATATGAATAACATGTTTTTCAATGGCAAAAATCAATGAATATTGTAAATGCACAAACAGTAATTTCTCCGCATTGCAAGGTGCAATTCTGAAATTTTTTGCTTTTTCCTGCTCCTCTTAGCATGATAAAGAAGATTCAAAGAGAGTGAGATGCCAGCTCCTTTCATTCAATCAGTAGCTTCAATCATTTCTGGACGTTTTTCAATGGCAAAAATCAATGAATATTGTAAATGCACAAACAGTAATTTCTCCGCATTGCAAGGTGCAATTCTGAAATTTTTTGCTTTTTCCTGCTCCTCTTAGCATGATAAAGAAGATTCAAAGAGAGTGAGATGCCAGCTCCTTTCATTCAGTCAGTAGCTTCAATCATTTCTGGACGTTTTTCAATGGCAAAAATCAATGAATATTGTAAATGCACAAACAGTAATTTCTCCGCATTGCAAGGTGCAATTCTGAAATTTTTTGCTTTTTCCTGCTCCTCTTAGCATGATAAAGAAGATTCAAAGAGAGTGAGATGCCAGCTCCTTTGATTCAGTCAGTAGCTTCAAACATTTCTGGTATATGAATAACATGATGTTTTTCAATGGCAAAAATCAATGAATATTGTAAATGCACAAACAGTAATTTCTCCGCATTGCAAGGTGCAAGTCTGAAATTTTTTGCTTTTTCCTGCTCCTCTTAGCATGATAAAGAAGATTCAAAGAGAGTGAGATGCCAGCTACTTTCATTCAGTCAGTAGCTTCAATCATTTCTGGACGTTTTTCAATGGTAAAAATCAATGAATATTGTAAATGCACAAACAGTAATTTCTCCACATTGCAAGGTGCAATTCTGAAATTTTTTGCTTTTTCCTGCTCCTCTTAGCATGATAAAGAAGATTCAAAGAGAGTGAGATGCCAGCTCCTTTCATTCAGTCAGTAGCTTCAAACATTTCTGGTATATGAATAACATGATGTTTTTCAATGGCAAAAATCAATGAATATTGTTAATGCACAAACAGTAATTTCTCCGCATTGCAAGGTGCAAGTCTGAAATTTTTTGCTTTTTCCTGCTCCTCTTAGCATGATAAAGAAGATTCAAAGAGAGTGAGATGCCAGCTACTTTCATTCAGTCAGTAGCTTCAATCATTTCTGGACGTTTTTCAATGGTAAAAATCAATGAATATTGTAAATGCACAAACAGTAATTTCTCCACATTGCAAGGTGCAATTCTGAAATTTTTTGCTTTTTCCTGCTCCTCTTAGCATGATAAAGAAGATTCAAAGAGAGTGAGATGCCAGCTCCTTTCATTCAGTCAGTAGCTTCAAACATTTCTGGTATATGAATAACATGATGTTTTTCAATGGCAAAAATCAATGAATATTGTAAATGCACAAACAGTAATTTCTCCACATTGCAAGGTGCAATTCTGAAATTTCTTGCTTTTTCCTGCTCCTCTTAGCATGATAAAGAAGATTCAAAGAGAGTGAGATGCCAGCTCCTTTCATTCAGTCAGTAGCTTCAAACATTTCTGGTATATGAATAACATGATGTTTTTCAATGGCAAAAATCAATGAATATTGTAAATGCACAAACAGTAATTTCTCCGCATTGCAAGGTGCAATTCTGAAATTTTTTGCTTTTTCCTGCTCCTCTTAGCATGATAAAGAAGATTCAAAGAGAGTGAGATGCCAGCTCCTTTCATTCAGTCAGTAGCTTCAATCATTTCTGGACGTTTTTCAATGGCAAAAATCAATGAATATTGTAAATGCACAAACAGTAATTTCTCCGCATTGCAAGGTGCAATTCTGAAATTTTTTGCTTTTTCCTGCTCCTCTTAGCATGATAAAGAAGATTCAAAGAGAGTGAGATGTCAGCTCCTTTCATTCAGTCAGTAGCTTCAAACATTTCTGGTATATGAATAACATGATGTTTTTCAATGGCAAAAATCAATGAATATTGTAAATGCACAAACAGTAATTTCTCCGCATTGCAAGGTGCAATTCTGAAATTTTTTGCTTTTTCCTGCTCCTCTTAGCATGATAAAGAAGATTCAAAGAGAGTGAGATGCCAGCTCCTTTCATTCAGTCAGTAGCTTCAATCATTTCTGGACGTTTTTCAATGGCAAAAATCAATGAATATTGTAAATGCACAAACAGTAATTTCTCCGCATTGCAAGGTGCAATTCTGAAATTTTTTGCTTTTTCCTGCTCCTCTTAGCATGATAAAGAAGATTCAAAGAGAGTGAGATGCCAGCTCCTTTCGTTCAGTCAGTAGCTTCAATCATTTCTGGACGTTTTTCAATGGCAAAAATCATTGAATATTATAAATGCACAAACAGTAATTTCTCCGCATTGCAAGGTGCAATTCTGAAATTTTTTACTTTTTCCTGCTCCTCTTAGCATGATAAAGAAGATTCAAAGAGAGTGAGATGCCAGCTCCTTTCATTCAGTCAGTAGCTTCAATCATTTCTGGTATATGAATAACATGATGTTTTTCAATGGCAAAAATCAATGAATATTGTAAATGCACAAACAGTAATTTCTCCGCATTGCAAGGTGCAATTCTGAAATTTTTTGCTTTTTCCTGCTCCTCTTAGCATGATAAAGAAGATTCAAAGAGAGTGAGATGCCAGCTCCTTTCATTCAGTCAGTAGCTTCAATCATTTCTGGACGTTTTTCAATGGCAAAAATCAATGAATATTGTAAATGCACAAACAGTAATTTCTCCGCATTGCAAGGTGCAATTCTGAAATTTTTTGCTTTTTCCTGCTCCTCTTAGCATGATAAACAAGATTCAAAGAGAGTGAGATGCCAGCTCCTTTCATTCAGTCAG
Source organism: Phyllobates terribilis (assembly GCF_046119375.1). Taxonomy (NCBI): domain Eukaryota; kingdom Metazoa; phylum Chordata; class Amphibia; order Anura; family Dendrobatidae; genus Phyllobates; species Phyllobates terribilis. The sequence goes on from NW_027364251.1 coordinate 197,908, forward strand.
TAGCTTCAATCATTTCTGGACGTTTTTCAATGGCAAAAATCAATGAATATTGTAAATGCACAAACAGTAATATCTCCGCATTGCAAGGTGCAATTCTGAAATTTTTTGCTTTTTCCTGCTCCTCTTAGCATGATAAAGAAGATTCAAAGAGAGTGAGATGCCAGCTCCTTTCATTCAGTCAGTAGCTTCAAACATTTCTGGTATATGAATAACATGATGTTTTTCAATGGCAAAAATCAATGAATATTGTAAATGCACAAACAGTAATTTCTCCGCATTGCAAGGTGCAAGTCTGAAATTTTTTGCTTTTTCCTGCTCCTCTTAGCATGATAAAGAAGATTCAAAGAGAGTGAGATGCCAGCTCCTTTCATTCAGTCAGTAGCTTCAATCATTTCTGGATGTTTTTCAATGGCAAAAATCAATGAATATTGTAAATGCACAAACTGTAATTTCTCCGTATTGCAAGGTGCAATTCTGAAATTTTTTGCTTTTTCCTGCTCCTCTTAGCATGATAAAGAAGATTCAAAGAGAGTGAGATGCCAGCTCCTTTCATTCAGTCAGTAGCTTCAATCATTTCTGGACGTTTTTCAATGGCAAAAATCAATGAATATTGTAAATGCACAAACAGTAATTTCTCCGCATTGCAAGGTGCAATTCTGAAATTTTTTGCTTTTTCCTGCTCCTCTTAGCATGATAAAGAAGATTCAAAGAGAGTGAGATGCCAGCTACTTTCATTTAGTCAGTACCTTCAATCATTTCTGGACGTTTTTCAATGGCAAAAATCAATGAATATTGTAAATGCACAAACAGTAATTTCTCCGCATTGCAAGGTGCAATTCTGAAATTTTTTGCTTTTTCCCGCTCCTCTTAGCATGATAAAGAAGATTCAAAGAGAGTGAGGTGCCAGCTGCTTTCATTCAGTCAGTAGCTTCAAACATTTCTGGTATTTGAATAACATGTTTTTCAATGGCAAAAATCAATGAATATTGTAAATGCACAAACAGTAATTTCTCCGCATTGCAAGGTGCAATTCTGAAATTTTTTGATTTTTCCTGCTCCTCTTAGCATGATAAAGAAGATTCAAAGAGAGTGAGATGCCAGCTCCTTTCATTCAGTCAGTAGCTTCAATCATTTCTGGACGTTTTTCAATGGCAAAAATCAATGAATATTGTAAATGCACAAACAGTAATTTCTCCGCATTGCAAGGTGCAATTCTGAAATTTTTTGCTTTTTCCTGCTCCTCTTAGCATGATAAAGAAGATTCAAAGAGAGTGAGATGCCAGCTCCTTTCATTCAGTCAGTAGCTTCAAACATTTCTGGTATATGAAAAACATGATGTTTTTCAATGGCAAAAATCAATGAATATTGTAAATGCACAAACAGTAATTTCTCCGCATTGCAAGGTGCAATTCTGAAATTTTTTGCTTTTTCCTGCTCCTCTTAGCATGATAAAGAAGATTCAAAGAGAGTGAGATGCCAGCTCCTTTCATTCAGTCAGTAGCTTCAAACATTTCTGGTATATGAATAACATGATGTTTTTCAATGGCAAAAATCAATGAATATTGTAAATGCACAAACAGTAATTTCTCCGCATTGCAAGGTGCAAGTCTGAAATTTTTTGCTTTTTCCTGCTCCTCTTAGCATGATAAAGAAGATTCAAAGAGAGTGAGATGCCAGCTACTTTCATTCAGTCAGTAGCTTCAATCATTTCTGGACGTTTTTCAATGGTAAAAATCAATGAATATTGTAAATGCACAAACAGTAATTTCTCCACATTGCAAGGTGCAATTCTGAAATTTTTTGCTTTTTCCTGCTCCTCTTAGCATGATAAAGAAGATTCAAAGAGAGTGAGATGCCAGCTCCTTTCATTCAGTCAGTAGCTTCAAACATTTCTGGTATATGAATAACATGATGTTTTTCAATGGCAAAAATCAATGAATATTGTTAATGCACAAACAGTAATTTCTCCGCATTGCAAGGTGCAATTCTGAAATTTTTTGCTTTTTCCTGCTCCTCTTAGCATGATAAAGAAGATTCAAAGAGAGTGAGATGCCAGCTCCTTTCATTCAGTCAGTAGCTTCAATCATTTCTGGATGTTTTTCAATGGCAAAAATCAATGAATATTGTAAATGCACAAACTGTAATTTCTCCGCATTGCAAGGTGCAATTCTGAAATTTTTTGCTTTTTCCTGCTCCTCTTAGCATGATAAAGAAGATTCAAAGAGAGTGAGATGCCAGCTCCTTTCATTCAGTCAGTAGCTTCAATCATTTCTGGACATTTTTCAGTGGCAAAAATCAATGAATATTGTAAATGCACAAACAGTAATTTCTCCGCATTGCAAGGTGCAATTCTGAAATTTTTTGCTTTTTCCTGCTCCTCTTAGCATGATAAAGAAGATTCAAAGAGAGTGAGATGCCAGCTCCTTTCATTCAGTCAGTACCTTCAATCATTTCTGGACGTTGTTCAATGGCAAAAATCAATGAATATTGTAAATGCACAAACAGTAATTTCTCCGCATTGCAAGGTGCAAGTCTGAAATTTTTTGCTTTTTCCTGCTCCTCTTAGCATGATAAAGAAGATTCAAAGAGAGTGAGATGCCAGCTACTTTCATTCAGTCAGTAGCTTCAATCATTTCTGGACGTTTTTCAATGGTAAAAATCAATGAATATTGTAAATGCACAAACAGTAATTTCTCCACATTGCAAGGTGCAATTCTGAAATTTTTTGCTTTTTCCTGCTCCTCTTAGCATGATAAAGAAGATTCAAAGAGAGTGAGATGCCAGCTCCTTTCATTCAGTCAGTAGCTTCAAACATTTCTGGTATATGAATAACATGATGTTTTTCAATGGCAAAAATCAATGAATATTGTAAATGCACAAACAGTAATTTCTCCGCATTGCAAGGTGCAATTCTGAAATTTTTTGCTTTTTCCTGCTCCTCTTAGCATGATAAAGAAGATTCAAAGAGAGTGAGATGCCAGCTCCTTTCATTCAGTCAGTAGCTTCAATCATTTCTGGATGTTTTTCAATGGCAAAAATCAATGAATATTGTAAATGCACAAACTGTAATTTCTCCGCATTGCAGGGTGCAATTCTGAAATTTTTTGCTTTTTCCTGCTCCTCTTAGCATGATAAAGAAGATTCAAAGAGAGTGAGATGCCAGCTCCTTTCATTCAGTCAGTAGCTTCAATCATTTCTGGACGTTTTTCAATGGCAAAAATCAATGAATATTGTAAATGCACAAACAGTAATTTCTCCGCATTGCAAGGTGCAATTCTGAAATTTTTTGCTTTTTCCTGCTCCTCTTAGCATGATAAAGAAGATTCAAAGAGAGTGAGATGCCAGCTCCTTTCATTCAGTCAGTAGCTTCAATCATTTCTGGACGTTTTTCAATGGCAAAAATCAATGAATATTGTAAATGCACAAACAGTAATTTCTCCGCATTGCAAGGTGCAATTCTGAAATTTTTTGCTTTTTCCCGCTCCTCTTAGCATGATAAAGAAGATTCAAAGAGAGTGAGGTGCCAGCTCCTTTCATTCAGTCAGTAGCTTCAAACATTTCTGGTATATGAATAACATGTTTTTCAATGGCAAAAATCAATGAATATTGTAAATGCACAAACAGTAATTTCTCCGCATTGCAAGGTGCAATTCTGAAATTTTTTGATTTTTCCTGCTCCTCTTAGCATGATAAAGAAGATTCAAAGAGAGTGAGATGCCAGCTCCTTTCATTCAGTCAGTAGCTTCAATCATTTCTGGACGTTTTTCAATGGCAAAAATCAATGAATATTGTAAAAGCACAAACAGTAATTTCTCCGCATTGCAAGGTGCAATTCTGAAATTTTTTGCTTTTTCCTGCTCCTCTTAGCATGATAAAGAAGATTCAAAGAGAGTGAGATGCCAGCTCCTTTCATTCAGTCAGTAGCTTCAAACATTTCTGGTATATGAATAACATGATGTTTTTCAATGGCAAAAATCAATGAATATTGTAAATGCACAAACAGTAATTTCTCCGCATTGCAAGGTGCAATTCTGAAATTTTTTGCTTTTTCCTGCTCCTCTTAGCATGATAAAGAAGATTCAAAGAGAGTGAGATGCCAGCTCCTTTCATTCAGTCAGTAGCTTCAAACATTTCTGGTATATGAATAACATGATGTTTTTCAATGGCAAAAATCAATGAATATTGTAAATGCACAAACAGTAATTTCTCCGCATTGCAAGGTGCAAGTCTGAAATTTTTTGCTTTTTCCTGCTCCTCTTAGCATGATAAAGAAGATTCAAAGAGAGTGAGATGCCAGCTACTTTCATTCAGTCAGTAGCTTCAATCATTTCTGGACGTTTTTCAATGGTAAAAATCAATGAATATTGTAAATGCACAAACAGTAATTTCTCCACATTGCAAGGTGCAATTCTGAAATTTTTTGCTTTTTCCTGCTCCTCTTAGCATGATAAAGAAGATTCAAAGAGAGTGAGATGCCAGCTCCTTTCATTCAGTCAGTAGCTTCAAACATTTCTGGTATATGAATAACATGATGTTTTTCAATGGCAAAAATCAATGAATATTGTAAATGCACAAACAGTAATTTCTCCGCATTGCAAGGTGCAATTCTGAAATTTTTTGCTTTTTCCTGCTCCTCTTAGCATGATAAAGCAGATTCAAAGAGAGTGAGATGCCAGCTCCTTTCATTCAGTCAGTAGCTTCAATCATTTCTGGATGTTTTTCAATGGCAAAAATCAATGAATATTGTAAATGCACAAACTGTAATTTCTCCGCATTGCAAGGTGCAATTCTGAAATTTTTTGCTTTTTCCTGCTCCTCTTAGCATGATAAAGAAGATTCAAAGAGAGTGAGATGCCAGCTCCTTTCATTCAGTCAGTAGCTTCAATCATTTCTGGACGTTTTTCAGTGGCAAAAATCAATGAATATTGTAAATGCACAAACAGTAATTTCTCCGCATTGCAAGGTGCAATTCTGAAATTTTTTGCTTTTTCCTGCTCCTCTTAGCATGATAAAGAAGATTCAAAGAGAGTGAGATGCCAGCTCCTTTCATTCAGTCAGTACCTTCAATCATTTCTGGACGTTTTTCAATGGCAAAAATCAATGAATATTGTAAATGCACAAACAGTAATTTCTCCGCATTGCAAGGTGCAATTCTGAAATTTTTTGCTTTTTCCCGCTCCTCTTAGCATGATAAAGAAGATTCAAAGAGAGTGAGGTGCCAGCTCCTTTCATTCAGTCAGTAGCTTCAAACATTTCTGGTATATGAATAACATGTTTTTCAATGGCAAAAATCAATGAATATTGTAAATGCACAAACAGTAATTTCTCCGCATTGCAAGGTGCAATTCTGAAATTTTTTGATTTTTCCTGCTCCTCTTAGCATGATAAAGAAGATTCAAAGAGAGTGACATGCCAGCTCTTTTCATTCAGTCAGTAGCTTCAATCATTTCTGGACGTTTTTCAATGGCAAAAATCAATGAATATTGTAAATGCACAAACAGTAATTTCTCCGCATTGCAAGGTGCAATTCTGAAATTTTTTGCTTTTTCCTGCTCCTCTTAGCATGATAAAGAAGATTCAAAGAGAGTGAGATGCCAGCTCCTTTCATTCAGTCAGTAGCTTCAATCATTTCTGGACGTTTTTCAATGGCAAAAATCAATGAATATTGTAAATGCACAAACAGTAATTTCTCCGCATTGCAAGGTGCAATTCTGAAATTTTTTGCTTTTTCCTGCTCCTCTTAGCATGATAAAGAAGATTCAAAGAGAGTGAGATGCCAGCTCCTTTCATTCAGTCAGTAGCTTCAAACATTTCTGGTATATGAATAACATGATGTTTTTCAATGGCAAAAATCAATGAATATTGTAAATGCACAAACAGTAATTTCTCCGCATTGCAAGGTGCAAGTCTGAAATTTTTTGCTTTTTCCTGCTCCTCTTAGCATGATAAAGAAGATTCAAAGAGAGTGAGATGCCAGTTACTTTCATTCAGTCAGTAGCTTCAATCATTTCTGGACGTTTTTCAATGGTAAAAATCAATGAATATTGTAAATGCACAAACAGTAATTTCTCCACATTGCAAGGTGCAATTCTGAAATTTTTTGCTTTTTCCTGCTCCTCTTAGCATGATAAAGAAGATTCAAAGAGAGTGAGATGCCAGCTCCTTTCATTCAGTCAGTAGCTTCAAACATTTCTGGTATATGAATAACATGATGTTTTTCAATGGCAAAAATCAATGAATATTGTAAATGCACAAACAGTAATTTCTCCGCATTGCAAGGTGCAATTCTGAAATTTTTTGCTTTTTCCTGCTCCTCTTAGCATGATAAAGAAGATTCAAAGAGAGTGAGATGCCAGCTCCTTTCATTCAGTCAGTAGCTTCAAACATTTCTGGTATATGAATAACATGATGTTTTTCAATGGCAAAAATCAATGAATATTGTAAATGCACAAACAGTAATTTCTCCGCATTGCAAGGTGCAATTCTGAAATTTTTTGCTTTTTCCTGCTCCTCTTAGCATGATAAAGAAGATTCAAAAAGAGTGAGATGCCAGCTCCTTTCATTCAGTCAGTAGCTTCAATCATTTCTGGATGTTTTTCAATGGCAAAAATCAATGAATATTGTAAATGCACAAACAGTAATTTCTCCGCATTGCAAGGTGCAATTCTGAAATTTTTTGCTTTTTCCTGCTCCTCTTAGCATGATAAAGAAGATTCAAAGAGAGTGAGATGTCAGCTCCTTTCATTCAATCAGTAGCTTCAAACATTTCTGGTATATGAATAACATGATGTTTTTCAATGGCAAAAATCAATGAATATTGTAAATGCACAAACAGTAATTTCTCCGCATTGCAAGGTGCAATTCTGAAATTTTTTGCTTTTTCCTGCTCCTCTTAGCATGATAAAGAAGATTCAAAGAGAGTGAGATGCCAGCTCCTTTCATTCAGTCAGTAGCTTCAATCATTTCTGGATGTTTTTCAATGGCAAAAATCAATGAATATTGTAAATGCACAAACAGTAATTTCTCCGCATTGCAAGGTGCAATTCTGAAATTTTTTGCTTTTTCCTGCTCCTCTTAGCATGATAAAGAAGATTCAAAGAGAGTGAGATGCCAGCTCCTTTCATTCAGTCAGTAGCTTCAAACATTTCTGGTATATGAATAACATGATGTTTTTCAATGGCAAAAATCAATGAATATTGTAAATGCACAAACAGTAATTTCTCCGCATTGCAAGGTGCAAGTCTGAAATTTTTTTGCTTTTTCCTGCTCCTCTTAGCATGATAAAGAAGATTCAAAGAGAGTGAGATGCCAGCTACTTTCATTCAGTCAGTAGCTTCAATCATTTCTGGACGTTTTTCAATGGTAAAAATCAATGAATATTGTAAATGCACAAACAGTAATTTCTCCACATTGCAAGGTGCAATTCTGAAATTTTTTGCTTTTTCCTGCTCCTCTTAGCATGATAAAGAAGATTCAAAGAGAGTGAGATGCCAGCTCCTTTCATTCAGTCAGTAGCTTCAAACATTTCTGGTATATGAATAACATGATGTTTTTCAATGGCAAAAATCAATGAATATTGTAAATGCACAAACAGTAATTTCTCCGCATTGCAAGGTGCAATTCTGAAATTTTTTGCTTTTTCCTGCTCCTCTTAGCATGATAAAGAAGATTCAAAGAGAGTGAGATGCCAGCTCCTTTCATTCAGTCAGTAGCTTCAATCATTTCTGGATGTTTTTCAATGGCAAAAATCAATGAATATTGTAAATGCACAAACTTTAATTTCTCCGCATTGCAAGGTGCAATTCTGAAATTTTTTGCTTTTTCCTGCTCCTCTTAGCATGATAAAGAAGATTCAAAGAGAGTGAGATGCCAGCTCCTTTCATTCAGTCAGTAGCTTCAATCATTTCTGGACGTTTTTCAATGGCAAAAACCAATGAATATTGTAAATGCACAAACAGTAATTTCTCCGCATTGCAAGGTGCAATTCTGAAATTTTTTGCTTTTTCCTGCTCCTCTTAGCATGATAAAGAAGATTCAAAGAGAGTGAGATGCCAGCTCCTTTCATTCAGTCAGTACCTTTAATCATTTCTGGACGTTTTTCAATGGCAAAAATCAATGAATATTGTAAATGCACAAACAGTAATTTCTCCGCATTGCAAGGTGCAATTCTGAAATTTTTTGCTTTTTCCCGCTCCTCTTAGCATGATAAAGAAGATTCAAAGAGAGTGAGGTGCCAGCTCCTTTCATTCAGTCAGTAGCTTCAAACATTTCTGGTATATGAATAACATGTTTTTCAATGGCAAAAATCAATGAATATTGTAAATGCACAAACAGTAATTTCTCCGCATTGCAAGGTGCAATTCTGAAATTTTTTGCTTTTTCCTGCTCCTCTTAGCATGATAAAGAAGATTCAAAGAGAGTGAGATGTCAGCTCCTTTCATTCAGTCAGTAGCTTCAAACATTTCAGGTACATGAATAACATGATGTTTTTCAATGGCAAAAATCAATGAATATTGTAAATGCACAAACAGTAATTTCTCCGCATTGCAAGGTGCAATTCTGAAATTTTTTGCTTTTTCCTGCTCCTCTTAGCATGATAAAGAAGATTCAAAGAGAGTGAGATGCCAGCTCCTTTCATTCAGTCAGTAGCTTCAATCATTTCTGGATGTTTTTCAATGGCAAAAATCAATGAATATTGTAAATGCACAAACAGTAATTTCTCCGCATTGCAAGGTGCAATTCTGAAATTTTTTGCTTTTTCCTGCTCCTCTTAGCATGATAAAGAAGATTCAAAGAGAGTGAGATGCCAGCTCCTTTCGTTCAGTCAGTAGCTTCAATCATTTCTGGACGTTTTTCAATGGCAAAAATCAATGAATATTGTAAATGCACAAACAGTAATTTCTCCGCATTGCAAGGTGCAATTCTGAAATTTTTTGCTTTTTCCTGCTCCTCTTAGCATGATAAAGAAGATTCAAAGAGAGTGAGATGCCAGCTCCTTTCGTTCAGTCAGTAGCTTCAATCATTTCTGGACGTTTTTCAATGGCAAAAATCATTGAATATTATAAATGCACAAACAGTAATTTCTCCGCATTGCAAGGTGCAATTCTGAAATTTTTTACTTTTTCCTGCTCCTCTTAGCATGATAAAGAAGATTCAAAGAGAGTGAGATGCCAGCTCCTTTCATTCAGTCAGTAGCTTCAATCATTTCTGGTATATGAATAACATGATGTTTTTCAATGGCAAAAATCAATGAATATTGTAAATGCACAAACAGTAATTTCTCCGCATTGCAAGGTGCAATTCTGAAATTTTTTGCTTTTTCCTGCTCCTCTTAGCATGATAAAGAAGATTCAAAGAGAGTGAGATGCCAGCTCCTTTCATTCAGTCAGTACCTTTAATCATTTCTGGACGTTTTTCAATGGCAAAAATCAATGAATATTGTAAATGCACAAACAGTAATTTCTCCGCATTGCAAGGTGCAATTCTGAAATTTTTTGCTTTTTCCCGCTCCTCTTAGCATGATAAAGAAGATTCAAAGAGAGTGAGGTGCCAGCTCCTTTCATTCAGTCAGTAGCTTCAAACATTTCTGGTATATGAATAACATGTTTTTCAATGGCAAAAATCAATGAATATTGTAAATGCACAAACAGTAATTTCTCCGCATTGCAAGGTGCAATTCTGAAATTTTTTGCTTTTTCCTGCTCCTCTTAGCATGATAAAGAAGATTCAAAGAGAGTGAGATGCCAGCTCCTTTCATTCAGTCAGTAGCTTCAATCATTTCTGGACGTTTTTCAATGGCAAAAATCAATGAATATTGTAAATGCACAAACAGTAATTTCTCCGCATTGCAAGGTGCAATTCTGAAATTTTTTGCTTTTTCCTGCTCCTCTTAGCATGATAAAGAAGATTCAAAGAGAGTGAGATGTCAGCTCCTTTCATTCAGTCAGTAGCTTCAAACATTTCTGGTACATGAATAACATGATGTTTTTCAATGGCAAAAATCAATGAATATTGTAAATGCACAAACAGTAATTTCTCCGCATTGCAAGGTGCAATTCTGAAATTTTTTGCTTTTTCCTGCTCCTCTTAGCATGATAAAGAAGATTCAAAGAGAGTGAGATGCCAGCTCCTTTCATTCAGTCAGTAGCTTCAATCATTTCTGGATGTTTTTCAATGGCAAAAATCAATGAATATTGTAAATGCACAAACAGTAATTTCTCCGCATTGCAAGGTGCAATTCTGAAATTTTTTGCTTTTTCCTGCTCCTCTTAGCATGTTAAAGAAGATTCAAAGAGAGTGAGATGCCAGCTCCTTTCGTTCAGTCAGTAGCTTCAATCATTTCTGGACGTTTTTCAATGGCAAAAATCATTGAATATTATAAATGCACAAACAGTAATTTCTCCGCATTGCAAGGTGCAATTCTGAAATTTTTTGCTTTTTCCCGCTCCTCTTAGCATGATAAAGAAGATTCAAAGAGAGTGAGGTGCCAGCTCCTTTCATTCAGTCAGTAGCTTCAAACATTTCTGGTATATGAATAACATGTTTTTCAATGGCAAAAATCAATGAATATTGTAAATGCACAAACAGTAATTTCTCCGCATTGCAAGGTGCAATTCTGAAATTTTTTGCTTTTTCCTGCTCCTCTTAGCATGATAAAGAAGATTCAAAGAGAGTGAGATGCCAGCTCCTTTCATTCAGTCAGTAGCTTCAATCATTTCTGGACGTTTTTCAATGGCAAAAATCAATGAATATTGTAAATGCACAAACAGTAATTTCTCCGCATTGCAAGGTGCAATTCTGAAATTTTTTGCTTTTTCCTGCTCCTCTTAGCATGATAAAGAAGATTCAAAGAGAGTGAGATGTCAGCTCCTTTCATTCAGTCAGTAGCTTCAAACATTTCTGGTATATGAATAACATGATGTTTTTCAATGGCAAAAATCAATGAATATTGTAAATGCACAAACAGTAATTTCTCCGCATTGCAAGGTGCAATTCTGAAATTTTTTGCTTTTTCCTGCTCCTCTTAGCATGATAAAGAAGATTCAAAGAGAGTGAGATGCCAGCTCCTTTCATTCAGTCAGTAGCTTCAATCATTTCTGGATGTTTTTCAATGGCAAAAATCAATGAATATTGTAAATGCACAAACAGTAATTTCTCCGCATTGCAAGGTGCAATTCTGAAATTTTTTGCTTTTTCCTGCTCCTCTTAGCATGATAAAGAAGATTCAAAGAGAGTGAGATGCCAGCTCCTATCGTTCAGTCAGTAGCTTCAATCATTTCTGGACGTTTTTCAATGGCAAAAATCATTGAATATTATAAATGCACAAACAGTAATTTCTCCGCATTGCAAGGTGCAATTCTGAAATTTTTTACTTTTTCCTGCTCCTCTTAGCATGATAAAGAAGATTCAAAGAGAGTGAGATGCCAGCTCCTTTCATTCAGTCAGTAGCTTCAATCATTTCTGGTATATGAATAACATGATGTTTTTCAATGGCAAAAATCAATGAATATTGTAAATGCACAAACAGTAATTTCTCCGCATTGCAAGGTGCAATTCTGAAATTTTTTGCTTTTTCCTGCTCCTCTTAGCATGATAAAGAAGATTCAAAGAGAGTGAGATGCCAGCTCCTTTCATTCAGTCAGTAGCTTCAAACATTTCTGGTATATGAATAACATGATGTTTTTCAATGGCAAAAATCAATGAATATTGTAAATGCACAAACAGTAATTTCTCCGCATTGCAAGGTGCAAGTCTGAAATTTTTTGCTTTTTCCTGCTCCTCTTAGCATGATAAAGAAGATTCAAAGAGAGTGAGATGCCAGCTACTTTCATTCAGTCAGTAGCTTCAATCATTTCTGGACGTTTTTCAATGGTAAAAATCAATGAATATTGTAAATGCACAAACAGTAATTTCTCCACATTGCAAGGTGCAATTCTGAAATTTTTTGCTTTTTCCTGCTCCTCTTAGCATGATAAAGAAGATTCAAAGAGAGTGAGATGCCAGCTCCTTTCATTCAGTCAGTAGCTTCAAACATTTCTGGTATATGAATAACATGATGTTTTTCAATGGCAAAAATCAATGAATATTGTAAATGCACAAACAGTAATTTCTCCGCATTGCAAGGTGCAATTCTGAAATTTTTTGCTTTTTCCTGCTCCTCTTAGCATGATAAAGAAGATTCAAAGAGAGTGAGATGCCAGCTCCTTTCATTCAGTCAGTAGCTTCAAACATTTCTGGTATATGAATAACATGATGTTTTTCAATGGCAAAAATCAATGAATATTGTAAATGCACAAACAGTAATTTCTCCGCATTGCAAGGTGCAAGTCTGAAATTTTTTGCTTTTTCCTGCTCCTCTTAGCATGATAAAGAAGATTCAAAGAGAGTGAGATGCCAGCTACTTTCATTCAGTCAGTAGCTTCAATCATTTCTGGACGTTTTTCAATGGTAAAAATCAATGAATATTGTAAATGCACAAACAGTAATTTCTCCACATTGCAAGGTGCAATTCTGAAATTTTTTGCTTTTTCCTGCTCCTCTTAGCATGATAAAGAAGATTCAAAGAGAGTGAGATGCCAGCTCCTTTCATTCAGTCAGTAGCTTCAATCATTTCTGGATGTTTTTCAATGGCAAAAATCAATGAATATTGTAAATGCACAAACTGTAATTTCTCCGCATTGCAAGGTGCAATTCTGAAATTTTTTGCTTTTTCCTGCTCCTCTTAGCATGATAAAGAAGATTCAAAGAGAGTGAGATGCCAGCTCCTTTCATTCAGTCAGTAGCTTCAATCATTTCTGGACGTTTTTCAATGGCAAAAACCAATGAATATTGTAAATGCACAAACAGTAATTTCTCCGCATTGCAAGGTGCAATTCTGAAATTTTTTGCTTTTTCCTGCTCCTCTTAGCATGATAAAGAAGATTCAAAGAGAGTGAGATGCCAGCTCCTTTCATTCAGTCAGTACCTTCAATCATTTCTGGACGTTTTTCAATGGCAAAAATCAATGAATATTGTAAATGCACAAACAGTAATTTCTCCGCATTGCAAGGTGCAATTCTGAAATTTTTTGCTTTTTCCTGCTCCTCTTAGCATGATAAAGAAGATTCAAAGAGAGTGAGATGCCAGCTCCTTTCATTCAGTCAGTAGCTTCAAACATTTCTGGTATATGAATAACATGATGTTTTTCAATGGCAAAAATCAATGAATATTGTAAATGCACAAACAGTAATTTCTCCGCATTGCAAGGTGCAATTCTGAAATTTTTTGCTTTTTCCTGCTCCTCTTAGCATGATAAAGAAGATTCAAAGAGAGTGAGATGCCAGCTCTTTTCATTCAGTCAGTAGCTTCAATCATTTCTGGATGTTTTTCAATGGCAAAAATCAATGAATATTGTAAATGCACAAACAGTAATTTCTCCGCATTGCAAGGTGCAATTCTGAAATTTTTTGCTTTTTCCTGCTCCTCTTAGCATGATAAAGAAGATTCAAAGAGAGTGTGATGTCAGCTCCTTTCATTCAGTCAGTAGCTTCAAACATTTCTGGTATATGAATAACATGATGTTTTTCAATGGCAAAAATCAATGAATATTGTAAATGCACAAACAGTAATTTCTCCGCATTGCAAGGTGCAATTCTGAAATTTTTTGCTTTTTCCTGCTCCTCTTAGCATGATAAAGAAGATTCAAAGAGAGTGAGATGCCAGCTCCTTTCATTCAGTCAGTAGCTTCAATCATTTCTGGATGTTTTTCAATGGCAAAAATCAATGAATATTGTAAATGCACAAACAGTAATTTCTCCGCATTGCAAGGTGCAATTCTGAAATTTTTTGCTTTTTCCTGCTCCTCTTAGCATGATAAAGAAGATTCAAAGAGAGTGAGATGCCAGCTCCTTTCATTCAGTCAGTAGCTTCAAACATTTCTGGTATATGAATAACATGATGTTTTTCAATGGCAAAAATCAATGAATATTGTAAATGCACAAACAGTAATTTCTCCGCATTGCAAGGTGCAAGTCTGAAATTTTTTGCTTTTTCCTGCTCCTCTTAGCATGATAAAGAAGATTCAAAGAGAGTGATATGCCAGCTACTTTCATTCAGTCAGTAGCTTCAATCATTTCTGGATGTTTTTCAATGGTAAAAATCAATGAATATTGTAAATGCACAAACAGTAATTTCTCCGCATTGCAAGGTGCAATTCTGAAATTTTTTGCTTTTTCCTGCTCCTCTTAGCATGATAAAGAAGATTCAAAGAGAGTGAGATGTCAGCTCCTTTCATTCAGTCAGTAGCTTCAAACATTTCTGGTATATGAATAACATGATGTTTTTCAATGGCAAAAATCAATGAATATTGTAAATGCACAAACAGTAATTTCTCAGCATTGCAAGGTGCAATTCTGAAATTTTTTGCTTTTTCCTGCTCCTCTTAGCATGATAAAGAAGATTCAAAGAGAGTGAGATGCCAGCTCCTTTCGTTCAGTCAGTAGCTTCAATCATTTCTGGACGTTTTTCAATGGCAAAAATCATTGAATATTATAAATGCACAAACAGTAATTTCTCCGCATTGCAAGGTGCAATTCTGAAATTTTTTGCTTTTTCCCGCTCCTCTTAGCATGATAAAGAAGATTCAAAGAGAGTGAGGTGCCAGCTCCTTTCATTCAGTCAGTAGCTTCAAACATTTCTGGTATATGAATAACATGTTTTTCAATGGCAAAAATCAATGAATATTGTAAATGCACAAACAGTAATTTCTCCGCATTGCAAGGTGCAATTCTGAAATTTTTTGCTTTTTCCTGCTCCTCTTAGCATGATAAAGAAGATTCAAAGAGAGTGAGATGCCAGCTCCTTTCATTCAGTCAGTAGCTTCAATCATTTCTGGACGTTTTTCAATGGCAAAAATCAATGAATATTGTAAATGCACAAACAGTAATTTCTCCGCATTGCAAGGTGCAATTCTGAAATTTTTTGCTTTTTCCTGCTCCTCTTAGCATGATAAAGAAGATTCAAAGAGAGTGAGATGTCAGCTCCTTTCATTCAGTCAGTAGCTTCAAACATTTCTGGTATATGAATAACATGATGTTTTTCAATGGCAAAAATCAATGAATATTGTAAATGCACAAACAGTAATTTCTCCGCATTGCAAGGTGCAATTCTGAAATTTTTTGCTTTTTCCTGCTCCTCTTAGCATGATAAAGAAGATTCAAAGAGAGTGAGATGCCAGCTCCTTTCATTCAGTCAGTAGCTTCAATCATTTCTGGATGTTTTTCAATGGCAAAAATCAATGAATATTGTAAATGCACAAACAGTAATTTCTCCGCATTGCAAGGTGCAATTCTGAAATTTTTTGCTTTTTCCTGCTCCTCTTAGCATGATAAAGAAGATTCAAAGAGAGTGAGATGCCAGCTCCTTTCGTTCAGTCAGTAGCTTCAATCATTTCTGGACGTTTTTCAATGGCAAAAATCATTGAATATTATAAATGCACAAACAGTAATTTCTCCGCATTGCAAGGTGCAATTCTGAAATTTTTTACTTTTTCCTGCTCCTCTTAGCATGATAAAGAAGATTCAAAGAGAGTGAGATGCCAGCTCCTTTCATTCAGTCAGTAGCTTCAAACATTTCTGGTATATGAATAACATGATGTTTTTCAATGGCAAAAATCAATGAATATTGTAAATGCACAAACAGTAATTTCTCCGCATTGCAAGGTGCAAGTCTGAAATTTTTTGCTTTTTCCTGCTCCTCTTAGCATGATAAAGAAGATTCAAAGAGAGTGAGATGCCAGCTACTTTCATTCAGTCAGTAGCTTCAATCATTTCTGGACGTTTTTCAATGGTAAAAATCAATGAATATTGTAAATGCACAAACAGTAATTTCTCCACATTGAAAGGTGCAATTCTGAAATTGTTTGCTTTTTCCTGCTCCTCTTAGCATGATAAAGAAGATTCAAAGAGAGTGAGATGCCAGCTCCTTTCATTCAGTCAGTAGCTTCAAACATTTCTGGTATATGAATAACATGATGTTTTTCAATGGCAAAAATCAATGAATATTGTAAATGCACAAACAGTAATTTCTCCGCATTGCAAGGTGCAATTCTGAAATTTTTTGCTTTTTCCTGCTCCTCTTAGCATGATAAAGAAGATTCAAAGAGAGTGAGATGCCAGCTCCTTTCATTCAGTCAGTAGCTTCAAACATTTCTGGTATATGAATAAGATGATGTTTTTCAATGGCAAAAATCAATGAATATTGTAAATGCACAAACAGTAATTTCTCCGCATTGCAAGGTGCAAGTCTGAAATTTTTTGCTTTTTCCTGCTCCTCTTAGCATGATAAAGAAGATTCAAAGAGAGTGAGATGCCAGCTACTTTCATTCAGTCAGTAGCTTCAATCATTTCTGGACGTTTTTCAATGGTAAAAATCAATGAATATTGTAAATGCACAAACAGTAATTTCTCCACATTGCAAGGTGCAATTCTGAAATTTTTTGCTTTTTCCTGCTCCTCTTAGCATGATAAAGAAGATTCAAAGAGAGTGAGATGCCAGCTCCTTTCATTCAGTCAGTAGCTTCAAACATTTCTGGTATATGAATAACATGATGTTTTTCAATGGCAAAAATCAATGAATATTGTAAATGCACAAACAGTAATTTCTTCGCATTGCAAGGTGCAATTCTGAAATTTTTTGCTTTTTCCTGCTCCTCTTAGCATGATAAAGAAGATTCAAAGAGAGTGAGATGCCAGCTCCTTTCATTCAGTCAGTAGCTTCAATCATTTCTGGATGTTTTTCAATGGCAAAAATCAATGAATATTGTAAATGCACAAACTGTAATTTCTCCGCATTGCAAGGTGCAATTCTGAAATTTTTTGCTTTTTCCTGCTCCTCTTAGCATGATAAAGAAGATTCAAAGAGAGTGAGATGCCAGCTCCTTTCATTCAGTCAGTAGCTTCAATCATTTCTGGACGTTTTTCAATGGCAAAAACCAATGAATATTGTAAATGCACAAACAGTAATTTCTCCGCATTGCAAGGTGCAATTCTGAAATTTTTTGCTTTTTCCTGCTCCTCTTAGCATGATAAAGAAGATTCAAAGAGAGTGAGATGCCAGCTCCTTTCATTCAGTCAGTACCTTCAATCATTTCTGGACGTTTTTCAATGGCAAAAATCAATGAATATTGTAAATGCACAAACAGTAATTTCTCCGCATTGCAAGGTGCAATTCTGAAATTTTTTGCTTTTTCCTGCTCCTCTTAGCATGATAAAGAAGATTCAAAGAGAGTGAGATGCCAGCTCCTTTCATTCAGTCAGTAGCTTCAAACATTTCTGGTATATGAATAACATGATGTTTTTCAATGGCAAAAATCAATGAATATTGTAAATGCACAAACAGTAATTTCTCCGCATTGCAAGGTGCAATTCTGAAATTTTTTGCTTTTTCCTGCTCCTCTTAGCATGATAAAGAAGATTCAAAGAGAGTGAGATGCCAGCTCTTTTCATTCAGTCAGTAGCTTCAATCATTTCTGGATGTTTTTCAATGGCAAAAATCAATGAATATTGTAAATGCACAAACAGTAATTTCTCCGCATTGCAAGGTGCAATTCTGAAATTTTTTGCTTTTTCCTGCTCCTCTTAGCATGATAAAGAAGATTCAAAGAGAGTGTGATGTCAGCTCCTTTCATTCAGTCAGTAGCTTCAAACATTTCTGGTATATGAATAACATGATGTTTTTCAATGGCAAAAATCAATGAATATTGTAAATGCACAAACAGTAATTTCTCCGCATTGCAAGGTGCAATTCTGAAATTTTTTGCTTTTTCCTGCTCCTCTTAGCATGATAAAGAAGATTCAAAGATAGTGAGATGCCAGCTCCTTTCATTCAGTCAGTAGCTTCAATCATTTCTGGATGTTTTTCAATGGCAAAAATCAATGAATATTGTAAATGTACAAACAGTAATTTCTCCGCATTGCAAGGTGCAATTCTGAAATTTTTTGCTTTTTCCTGCTCCTCTTAGCATGATAAAGAAGATTCAAAGAGAGTGAGATGCCAGCTCCTTTCATTCAGTCAGTAGCTTCAAACATTTCTGGTATATGAATAACATGATGTTTTTCAATGGCAAAAATCAATGAATATTGTAAATGCACAAACAGTAATTTCTCCGCATTGCAAGGTGCAAGTCTGAAATTTTTTGCTTTTTCCTGCTCCTCTTAGCATGATAAAGAAGATTCAAAGAGAGTGAGATGCCAGCTACTTTCATTCAGTCAGTAGCTTCAATCATTTCTGGACGTTTTTCAATGGTAAAAATCAATGAATATTGTAAATGCACAAACAGTAATTTCTCCACATTGCAAGGTGCAATTCTGAAATTTTTTGCTTTTTCCTGCTCCTCTTAGCATGATAAAGAAGATTCAAAGAGAGTGAGATGCCAGCTCCTTTCATTCAGTCAGTAGCTTCAAACATTTCTGGTATATGAATAACATGATGTTTTTCAATGGCAAAAATCAATGAATATTGTAAATGCACAAACAGTAATTTCTCCGCATTGCAAGGTGCAATTCTGAAATTTTTTGCTTTTTCCTGCTCCTCTTAGCATGATAAAGAAGATTCAAAGAGAGTGAGATGCCAGCTCCTTTCATTCAGTCAGTAGCTTCAATCATTTCTGGATGTTTTTCAATGGCAAAAATCAATGAATATTGTAAATGCACAAACTGTAATTTCTCCGCATTGCAAGGTGCAATTCTGAAATTTTTTGCTTTTTCCTGCTCCTCTTAGCATGATAAAGAAGATTCAAAGAGAGTGAGATGCCAGCTCCTTTCATTCAGCCAGTAGCTTCAATCATTTCTGGACGTTTTTCAGTGGCAAAAATCAATGAATATTGTAAATGCACAAACAGTAATTTCTCCGCATTGCAAGGTGCAATTCTGAAATTTTTTGCTTTTTCCTGCTCCTCTTAGCATGATAAAGAAGATTCAAAGAGAGTGAGATGCCAGCTCCTTTCATTCAGTCAGTACCTTCAATCATTTCTGGACGTTTTTCAATGGCAAAAATCAATGAATATTGTAAATGCACAAACAGTAATTTCTCCGCATTGCAAGGTGCAATTCTGAAATTTTTTGCTTTTTCCCGCTCCTCTTAGCATGATAAAGAAGATTCAAAGAGAGTGAGGTGCCAGCTCCTTTCATTCAGTCAGTAGCTTCAAACATTTCTGGTATATGAATAACATGTTTTTCAATGGCAAAAATCAATGAATATTGTAAATGCACAAACAGTAATTTCTCCGCATTGCAAGGTGCAATTCTGAAATTTTTTGATTTTTCCTGCTCCTCTTAGCATGATAAAGAAGATTCAAAGAGAGTGAGATGCCTGCTCCTTTCATTCAGTCAGTAGCTTCAATCATTTCTGGACGTTTTTCAATGGCAAAAATTAATGAAGATTGTAAATGCACAAACAGTAATTTCTCCGCATTGCAAGGTGCAATTCTGAAATTTTTTGCTTTTTCCTGCTCCTCTTAGCATGATAAAGAAGATTCAAAGAGAGTGAGATGCCAGCTCCTTTCATTCAGTCAGTAGCTTCAATCATTTCTGGACGTTTTTCAATGGCAAAAATCAATGAATATTGTAAATGCACAAACAGTAATTTCTCCGCATTGCTAGGTGCAATTCTGAAATTTTTTGCTTTTTCCTGCTCCTCTTAGCATGATAAAGAAGATTCAAAGAGAGTGAGATGCCAGCTCCTTTCATTCAGTCAGTAGCTTCAAACATTTCTGGTATATGAATAACATGATGTTTTTCAATGGCAAAAATCAATGAATATTGTAAATGCACAAACAGTAATTTCTCCGCATTGCAAGGTGCAAGTCTGAAATTTTTTGCTTTTTCCTGCTCCTCTTAGCATGATAAAGAAGATTCAAAGAGAGTGAGATGCCAGTTACTTTCATTCAGTCAGTAGCTTCAATCATTTCTGGACGTTTTTCAATGGTAAGAATCAATGAATATTGTAAATGCACAAACAGTAATTTCTCCACATTGCAAGGTGCAATTCTGAAATTTTTTGCTTTTTCCTGCTCCTCTTAGCATGATAAAGAAGATTCAAAGAGAGTGAGATGCCAGCTCCTTTCATTCAGTCAGTAGCTTCAAACATTTCTGGTATATGAATAACATGATGTTTTTCAATGGCAAAAATCAATGAATATTGTAAATGCACAAACAGTAATTTCTCCGCATTGCAAGGTGCAATTCTGAAATTTTTTGCTTTTTCCTGCTCCTCTTAGCATGATAAAGAAGATTCAAAGAGAGTGAGATGCCAGCTCCTTTCATTCAGTCAGTAGCTTCAAACATTTCTGGTATATGAATAACATGATGTTTTTCAATGGCAAAAATCAGTGAATATTGTAAATGCACAAACAGTAATTTCTCCGCATTGCAAGGTGCAATTCTGAAATTTTTTGCTTTTTCCTGCTCCTCTTAGCATGATAAAGAAGATTCAAAGAGAGTGAGATGCCAGCTCCTTTCATTCAGTCAGTAGCTTCAATCATTTCTGGATGTTTTTCAATGGCAAAAATCAATGAATATTGTAAATGCACAAACAGTAATTTCTCCGCATTGCAAGGTGCAATTCTGAAATTTTTTGCTTTTTCCTGCTCCTCTTAGCATGATAAAGAAGATTCAAAGAGAGTGAGATGTCAGCTCCTTTCATTCAGTCAGTAGCTTCAAACATTTCTGGTATATGAATAACATGATGTTTTTCAATGGCAAAAATCAATGAATATTGTAAATGCACAAACAGTAATTTCTCCGCATTGCAAGGTGCAATTCTGAAATTTTTTGCTTTTTCCTGCTCCTCTTAGCATGATAAAGAAGATTCAAAGAGAGTGAGATGCCAGCTCCTTTCATTCAGTCAGTAGCTTCAATCATTTCTGGATGTTTTTCAATGGCAAAAATCAATGAATATTGTAAATGCACAAACAGTAATTTCTCCGCATTGCAAGGTGCAATTCTGAAATTTTTTGCTTTTTCCTGCTCCTCTTAGCATGATAAAGAAGATTCAAAGAGAGTGAGATGCCAGCTCCTTTCGTTCAGTCAGTAGCTTCTATCATTTCTGGACGTTTTTCAATGGCAAAAATCATTGAATATTATAAATGCACAAACAGTAATTTCTCCGCATTGCAAGGTGCAATTCTGAAATTTTTTACTTTTTCCTGCTCCTCTTAGCATGATAAAGAAGATTCAAAGAGAGTGAGATGCCAGCTCCTTTCATTCAGTCAGTAGCTTCAATCATTTCTGGTATATGAATAACATGATGTTTTTCAATGGCAAAAATCAATGAATATTGTAAATGCACAAACAGTAATTTCTCCGCATTGCAAGGTGCAATTCTGAAATTTTTTGCTTTTTCCTGCTCCTCTTAGCATGATAAAGAAGATTCAAAGAGAGTGAGATGCCAGCTCCTTTCATTCAGTCAGTAGCTTCAAACATTTCTGGTATATGAATAACATGATGTTTTTCAATGGCAAAAATCAATGAATATTGTAAATGCACAAACAGTAATTTCTCCGCATTGCAAGGTGCAAGTCTGAAATTTTTTTGCTTTTTCCTGCTCCTCTTAGCATGATAAAGAAGATTCAAAGAGAGTGAGATGCCAGCTACTTTCATTCAGTCAGTAGCTTCAATCATTTCTGGACGTTTTTCAATGGTAAAAATCAATGAATATTGTAAATGCACAAACAGTAATTTCTCCACATTGCAAGGTGCAATTCTGAAATTTTTTGCTTTTTCCTGCTCCTCTTAGCATGATAAAGAAGATTCAAAGAGAGTGAGATGCCAGCTCCTTTCATTCAGTCAGTAGCTTCAAACATTTCTGGTATATGAATAACATGATGTTTTTCAATGGCAAAAATCAATGAATATTGTAAATGCACAAACAGTAATTTCTCCGCATTGCAAGGTGCAAGTCTGAAATTTTTTGCTTTTTCCTGCTCCTCTTAGCATGATAAAGAAGATTCAAAGAGAGTGAGATGCCAGCTACTTTCATTCAGTCAGTAGCTTCAATCATTTCTGGACGTTTTTCAATGGTAAAAATCAATGAATATTGTAAATGCACAAACAGTAATTTCTCCACATTGCAAGGTGCAATTCTGAAATTTTTTGCTTTTTCCTGCTCCTCTTAGCATGATAAAGAAGATTCAAAGAGAGTGAGATGCCAGCTCCTTTCATTCAGTCAGTAGCTTCAAACATTTCTGGTATATGAATAACATGATGTTTTTCAATGGCAAAAATCAATGAATATTGTAAATGCACAAACAGTAATTTCTCCGCATTGCAAGGTGCAATTCTGAAATTTTTTGCTTTTTCCTGCTCCTCTTAGCATGATAAAGAAGATTCAAAGAGAGTGAGATGCCAGCTCCTTTCATTCAGTCAGTAGCTTCAATCATTTCTGGATGTTTTTCAATGGCAAAAATCAATGAATATTGTAAATGCACAAACTGTAATTTCTCCGCATTGCAAGGTGCAATTCTGAAATTTTTTGCTTTTTCCTGCTCCTCTTAGCATGATAAAGAAGATTCAAAGAGAGTGAGATGCCAGCTCCTTTCATTCAGTCAGTACCTTCAATCATTTCTGGACGTTTTTCAATGGCAAAAATCAATGAATATTGTAAATGCACAAACAGTAATTTCTCCGCATTGCAAGGTGCAATTCTGAAATTTTTTGCTTTTTCCCGCTCCTCTTAGCATGATAAAGAAGATTCAAAGAGAGTGAGGTGCCAGCTCCTTTCATTCAGTCAGTAGCTTCAAACATTTCTGGTATATGAATAACATGTTTTTCAATGGCAAAAATCAATGAATATTGTAAATGCACAAACAGTAATTTCTCCGCATTGCAAGGTGCAATTCTGAAATTTTTTGCTTTTTCCTGCTCCTCTTAGCATGATAAAGAAGATTCAAAGAGAGTGAGATGCCAGCTCCTTTCATTCAGTCAGTAGCTTCAATCATTTCTGGACGTTTTTCAATGGCAAAAATCAATGAATATTGTAAATGCACAAACAGCAATTTCTCCGCATTGCAAGGTGCAATTCTGAAATTTTTTGCTTTTTCCTGCTCCTCTTAGCATGATAAAGAAGATTCAAAGAGAGTGAGATGTCAGCTCCTTTCATTCAGTCAGTAGCTTCAAACATTTCTGGTATATGAATAACATGATGTTTTTCAATGGCAAAAATCAATGAATATTGTAAATGCACAAACAGTAATTTCTCCGCATTGCAAGGTGCAATTCTGAAATTTTTTGCTTTTTCCTGCTCCTCTTAGCATGATAAAGAAGATTCAAAGAGAGTGAGATGCCAGCTCCTTTCATTCAGTCAGTAGCTTCAATCATTTCTGGATGTTTTTCAATGGCAAAAATCAATGAATATTGTAAATGCACAAACAGTAATTTCTCCGCATTGCAAGGTGCAATTCTGAAATTTTTTGCTTTTTCCTGCTCCTCTTAGCATGATAAAGAAGATTCAAAGAGAGTGAGATGCCAGCTCCTTTCGTTCAGTCAGTAGCTTCAATCATTTCTGGACGTTTTTCAATGGCAAAAATCATTGAATATTATAAATGCACAAACAGTAATTTCTCCGCATTGCA
Organism: Phyllobates terribilis; assembly: GCF_046119375.1. Classification (NCBI taxonomy): domain Eukaryota; kingdom Metazoa; phylum Chordata; class Amphibia; order Anura; family Dendrobatidae; genus Phyllobates; species Phyllobates terribilis. The sequence goes on from NW_027364251.1 coordinate 221,513, forward strand.
AGGTGCAATTCTGAAATTTTTTCTTTTTCCCGCTCCTCTTAGCATGATAAAGAAGATTCAAAGAAAGTGAGGTGCCAGCTCCTTTCATTCAGTCAGTAGCTTCAAACATTTCTGGTATATGAATAACATGTTTTTCAATGGCAAAAATCAATGAATATTGTAAATGCACAAACAGTAATTTCTCCGCATTGCAAGGTGCAATTCTGAAATTTTTTGCTTTTTCCTGCTCCTCTTAGCATGATAAAGAAGATTCAAAGAGAGTGAGATGCCAGCTCCTTTCATTCAGTCAGTAGCTTCAATCATTTCTGGACGTTTTTCAATGGCAAAAATCAATGAATATTGTAAATGCACAAACAGTAATTTCTCCGCATTGCAAGGTGCAATTCTGAAATTTTTTGCTTTTTCCTGCTCCTCTTAGCATGATAAAGAAGATTCAAAGAGAGTGAGATGTCAGCTCCTTTCATTCAGTCAGTAGCTTCAAACATTTCTGGTATATGAATAACATGATGTTTTTCAATGGCAAAAATCAATGAATATTGTAAATGCACAAACAGTAATTTCTCCGCATTGCAAGGTGCAATTCTGAAATTTTTTGCTTTTTCCTGCTCCTCTTAGCATGATAAAGAAGATTCAAAGAGAGTGAGATGCCAGCTCCTTTCGTTCAGTCAGTAGCTTCAATCATTTCTGGACGTTTTTCAATGGCAAAAATCATTGAATATTATAAATGCACAAACAGTAATTTCTCCGCATTGCAAGGTGCAATTCTGAAATTTTTTACTTTTTCCTGCTCCTCTTAGCATGATAAAGAAGATTCAAAGAGAGTGAGATGCCAGCTCCTTTCATTCAGTCAGTAGCTTCAATCATTTCTGGTATATGAATAACATGATGTTTTTCAATGGCAAAAATCAATGAATATTGTAAATGCACAAACAGTAATTTCTCCGCATTGCAAGGTGCAATTCTGAAATTTTTTGCTTTTTCCTGCTCCTCTTAGCATGATAAAGAAGATTCAAAGAGAGTGAGATGCCAGCTCCTTTCATTCAGTCAGTAGCTTCAAACATTTCTGGTATATGAATAACATGATGTTTTTCAATGGCAAAAATCAATGAATATTGTAAATGCACAAACAGTAATTTCTCCGCATTGCAAGGTGCAAGTCTGAAATTTTTTGCTTTTTCCTGCTCCTCTTAGCATGATAAAGAAGATTCAAAGAGAGTGAGATGCCAGCTACTTTCATTCAGTCAGTAGCTTCAATCATTTCTGGACGTTTTTCAATGGTAAAAATCAATGAATATTGTAAATGCACAAACAGTAATTTCTCCACATTGCAAGGTGCAATTCTGAAATTTTTTGCTTTTTCCTGCTCCTCTTAGCATGATAAAGAAGATTCAAAGAGAGTGAGATGCCAGCTCCTTTCATTCAGTCAGTAGCTTCAAACATTTCTGGTATATGAATAACATGATGTTTTTCAATGGCAAAAATCAATGAATATTGTAAATGCACAAACAGTAATTTCTCCGCATTGCAAGGTGCAATTCTGAAATTTTTTGCTTTTTCCTGCTCCTCTTAGCATGATAAAGAAGATTCAAAGAGAGTGAGATGCCAGCTCCTTTCATTCAGTCAGTAGCTTCAATCATTTCTGGATGTTTTTCAATGGCAAAAATCAATGAATATTGTAAATGCACAAACTGTAATTTCTCCGCATTGCAAGGTGCAATTCTGAAATTTTTTGCTTTTTCCTGCTCCTCTTAGCATGATAAAGAAGATTCAAAGAGAGTGAGATGCCAGCTCCTTTCATTCAGTCAGTAGCTTCAATCATTTCTGGACGTTTTTCAATGGCAAAAACCAATGAATATTGTAAATGCACAAACAGTAATTTCTCCGCATTGCAAGGTGCAATTCTGAAATTTTTTTCTTTTTCCTGCTCCTCTTAGCATGATAAAGAAGATTCAAAGAGAGTGAGATGCCAGCTCCTTTCATTCAGTCAGTAACTTCAATCATTTCTGGACGTTTTTCAATGGCAAAAATCAATGAATATTGTAAATGCACAAACAGTAATTTCTCCGCATTGCAAGGTGCAATTCTGAAATTTTTTGCTTTTTCCTGCTCCTCTTAGCATGATAAAGAAGATTCAAAGAGAGTGAGATGCCAGCTCCTTTCATTCAGTCAGTAGCTTCAAACATTTCTGGTATATGAATAACATGATGTTTTTCAATGGCAAAAATCAATGAATATTGTAAATGCACAAACAGTAATTTCTCCGCATTGCAAAGTGCAATTCTGAAATTTTTTGCTTTTTCCTGCTCCTCTTAGCATGATAAAGAAGATTCAAAGAGAGTGAGATGCCAGCTCCTTTCATTCAGTCAGTAGCTTCAATCATTTCTGGATGTTTTTCAATGGCAAAAATCAATGAATATTGTAAATGCACAAACAGTAATTTCTCCGCATTGCAAGGTGCAATTCTGAAATTTTTTGCTTTTTCCTGCTCCTCTTAGCATGATAAAGAAGATTCAAAGAGAGTGAGATGTCAGCTCCTTTCATTCAGTCAGTAGCTTCAAACATTTCTGGTATATGAATAACATGATGTTTTTCAATGGCAAAAATCAATGAATATTGTAAATGCACAAACAGTTATTTCTCCGCATTGCAAGGTGCAATTCTGAAATTTTTTGCTTTTTCCTGCTCCTCTTAGCATGATAAAGAAGATTCAAAGAGAGTGAGATGCCAGCTCCTTTCGTTCAGTCAGTAGCTTCAATCATTTCTGGACGTTTTTCAATGGCAAAAATCATTGAATATTATAAATGCACAAACAGTAATTTCTCCGCATTGCAAGGTGCAATTCTGAAATTTTTTTTACTTTTTCCTGCTCCTCTTAGCATGATAAAGAAGATTCAAAGAGAGTGAGATGCCAGCTCCTTTCATTCAGTCAGTAGCTTCAATCATTTCTGGTATATGAATAACATGATGTTTTTCAGTGGCAAAAATCAATGAATATTGTAAATGCACAAACAGTAATTTCTCCGCATTGCAAGGTGCAAGTCTGAAATTTTTTGCTTTTTCCTGCTCCTCTTAGCATGATAAAGAAGATTCAAAGAGAGTGAGATGCCAGCTACTTTCATTCAGTCAGTAGCTTCAATCATTTCTGGACGTTTTTCAATGGTAAAAATCAATGAATATTGCAAATGCACAAACAGTAATTTCTCCACATTGCAAGGTGCAATTCTGAAATTTTTTGCTTTTTCCTGCTCCTCTTAGCATGATAAAGAAGATTCAAAGAGAGTGAGATGCCAGCTCCTTTCATTCAGTCAGTAGCTTCAAACATTTCTGGTATATGAATAACATGATGTTTTTCAATGGCAAAAATCAATGAATATTGTAAATGCACAAACAGTAATTTCTCCGCATTGCAAGGTGCAATTCTGAAATTTTTTGCTTTTTCCTGCTCCTCTTAGCATGATAAAGAAGATTCAAAGAGAGTGAGATGCCAGCTCCTTTCATTCAGTCAGTAGCTTCAAACATTTCTGGTATATGAATAACATGATGTTTTTCAATGGCAAAAATCAATGAATATTGTAAATGCACAAACAGTAATTTCTCCGCATTGCAAGGTGCAAGTCTGAAATTTTTTGCTTTTTCCTGCTCCTCTTAGCATGATAAAGAAGATTCAAAGAGAGTGAGATGCCAGCTACTTTCATTCAGTCAGTAGCTTCAATCATTTCTGGACGTTTTTCAATGGTAAAAATCAATGAATATTGTAAATGCACAAACAGTAATTTCTCCACATTGCAAGGTGCAATTCTGAAATTTTTTGCTTTTTCCTGCTCCTCTTAGCATGATAAAGAAGATTCAAAGAGAGTGAGATGCCAGCTCCTTTCATTCAGTCAGTAGCTTCAAACATTTCTGGTATATGAATAACATGATGTTTTTCAATGGCAAAAATCAATGAATATTGTAAATGCACAAGCAGTAATTTCTCCGCATTGCAAGGTGCAATTCTGAAATTTTTTGCTTTTTCCTGCTCCTCTTAGCATGATAAAGAAGATTCAAAGAAAGTGAGATGCCAGCTCCTTTCATTCAGTCAGTAGCTTCAATCATTTCTGGATGTTTTTCAATGGCAAAAATCAATGAATATTGTAAATGCACAAACTGTAATTTCTCCGCATTGCAAGGTGCAATTCTGAAATTTTTTGCTTTTTCCTGCTCCTCTTAGCATGATAAAGAAGATTCAAAGAGAGTGAGATGCCAGCTCCTTTCATTCAGTCAGTAGCTTCAATCATTTCTGGACGTTTTTCAATGGCAAAAACCAATGAATATTGTAAATGCACAAACAGTAATTTCTCCGCATTGCAAGGTGCAATTCTGAAATTTTTTGCTTTTTCCTGCTCCTCTTAGCATGATAAAGAAGATTCAAAGAGAGTGAGATGCCAGCTCCTTTCATTCAGTCAGTACCTTCAATCATTTCTGGACGTTTTTCAATGGCAAAAATCAATGAATATTGTAAATGCACAAACAGTAATTTCTCCGCATTGCAAGGTGCAATTCTGAAATTTTTTGCTTTTTCCCGCTCCTCTTAGCATGATAAAGAAGATTCAAAGAGAGTGAGGTGCCAGCTCCTTTCATTCAGTCAGTAGCTTCAAACATTTCTGGTATATGAATAACATGTTTTTCAATGGCAAAAATCAATGAATATTGTAAATGCACAAACAGTAATTTCTCCGCATTGCAAGGTGCAATTCTGAAATTTTTTGCTTTTTCCTGCTCCTCTTAGCATGATAAAGAAGATTCAAAGAGAGTGAGATGCCAGCTCCTTTCATTCAGTCAGTAGCTTCAATCATTTCTGGACGTTTTTCAATGGCAAAAATCAATGAATATTGTAAATGCACAAACAGTAATTTCTCCGCATTGCAAGGTGCAATTCTGAAATTTTTTGCTTTTTCCTGCTCCTCTTAGCATGATAAAGAAGATTCAAAGAGAGTGAGATGTCAGCTCCTTTCATTCAGTCAGTAGCTTCAAACATTTCTGGTATATGAATAACATGATGTTTTTCAATGGCAAAAATCAATGAATATTGTAAATGCACAAACAGTAATTTCTCCGCATTGCAAGGTGCAATTCTGAAATTTTTTGCTTTTTCCTGCTCCTCTTAGCATGATAAAGAAGATTCAAAGAGAGTGAGATGCCAGCTCCTTTCATTCAGTCAGTAGCTTCAATCATTTCTGGATGTTTTTCAATGGCAAAAATCAATGAATATTGTAAATGCACAAACAGTAATTTCTCCGCATTGCAAGGTGCAATTCTGAAATTTTTTGCTTTTTCCTGCTCCTCTTAGCATGATAAAGAAGATTCAAAGAGAGTGAGATGCCAGCTCCTTTCGTTCAGTCAGTAGCTTCAATCATTTCTGGACGTTTTTCAATGGCAAAAATCATTGAATATTATAAATGCACAAACAGTAATTTCTCCGTATTGCAAGGTGCAATTCTGAAATTTTTTACTTTTTCCTGCTCCTCTTAGCATGATAAAGAAGATTCAAAGAGAGTGAGATGCCAGCTCCTTTCATTCAGTCAGTAGCTTCAATCATTTCTGGTATATGAATAACATGATGTTTTTCAATGGCAAAAATCAATGAATATTGTAAATGCACAAACAGTAATTTCTCCGCATTGCAAGGTGCAATTCTGAAATTTTTTGCTTTTTCCTGCTCCTCTTAGCATGATAAAGAAGATTCAAAGAGAGTGAGATGCCAGCTCCTTTCATTCAGTCAGTAGCTTCAAACATTTCTGGTATATGAATAACATGATGTTTTTCAATGGCAAAAATCAATGAATATTGTAAATGCACAAACAGTAATTTCTCCGCATTGCAAGGTGCAAGTCTGAAATTTTTTGCTTTTTCCTGCTCCTCTTAGCATGATAAAGAAGATTCAAAGAGAGTGAGATGCCAGCTACTTTCATTCAGTCAGTAGCTTCAATCATTTCTGGATGTTTTTCAATGGTAAAAATCAATGAATATTGTAAATGCACAAACAGTAATTTCTCCACATTGCAAGGTGCAATTCTGAAATTTTTTGCTTTTTCCTGCTCCTCTTAGCATGATAAAGAAGATTCAAAGAGAGTGAGATGCCAGCTCCTTTCATTCAGTCAGTAGCTTCAAACATTTCTGGTATATGAATAACATGATGTTTTTCAATGGCAAAAATCAATGAATATTGTAAATGCACAAACAGTAATTTCTCCGCATTGCAAGGTGCAATTCTGAAATTTTTTGCTTTTTCCTGCTCCTCTTAGCATGATAAAGAAGATTCAAAGAGAGTGAGATGCCAGCTCCTTTCATTCAGTCAGTAGCTTCAAACATTTCTGGTATATGAATAACATGATGTTTTTCAATGGCAAAAATCAATGAATATTGTAAATGCACAAACAGTAATTTCTCCGCATTGCAAGGTGCAAGTCTGAAATTTTTTGCTTTTTCCTGCTCCTCTTAGCATGATAAAGAAGATTCAAAGAGAGTGAGATGCCAGCTACTTTCATTCAGTCAGTAGCTTCAATCATTTCTGGACGTTTTTCAATGGTAAAAATCAATGAATATTGTAAATGCACAAACAGTAATTTCTCCACATTGCAAGGTGCAATTCTGAAATTTTTTGCTTTTTCCTGCTCCTCTTAGCATGATAAAGAAGATTCAAAGAGAGTGAGATGCCAGCTCCTTTCATTCAGTTAGTAGCTTCAAACATTTCTGGTATATGAATAACATGATGTTTTTCAATGGCAAAAATCAATGAATATTGTAAATGCACAAACAGTAATTTCTCCGCATTGCAAGGTGCTATTCTGAAATTTTTTGCTTTTTCCTGCTCCTCTTAGCATGATAAAGAAGATTCAAAGAGAGTGAGATGCCAGCTCCTTTCATTCAGTCAGTAGCTTCAATCATTTCTGGATGTTTTTCAATGGCAAAAATCAATGAATATTGTAAATGCACAAACTGTAATTTCTCCGCATTGCAAGGTGCAATTCTGAAATTTTTTGCTTTTTCCTGCTCCTCTTAGCATGATAAAGAAGATTCAAAGAGAGTGAGATGCCAGCTCCTTTCATTCAGTCAGTAGCTTCAATCATTTCTGGACGTTTTTCAATGGCAAAAACCAATGAATATTGTAAATGCACAAACAGTAATTTCTCCGCATTGCAAGGTGCAATTCTGAAATTTTTTGCTTTTTCCTGCTCCTCTTAGCATGATAAAGAAGATTCAAAGAGAGTGAGATGCCAGCTCCTTTCATTCAGTCAGCACCTTCAATCATTTCTGGACGTTTTTCAATGGCAAAAATCAATGAATATTGTAAATGCACAAACAGTAATTTCTCCGCATTGCAAGGTGCAATTCTGAAATTTTTTGCTTTTTCCCGCTCCTCTTAGCATGATAAAGAAGATTCAAAGAGAGTGAGGTGCCAGCTCCTTTCATTCAGTCAGTAGCTTCAAACATTTCTGGTATATGAATAACATGTTTTTCAATGGCAAAAATCAATGAATATTGTAAATGCACAAACAGTAATTTCTCCGCATTGCAAGGTGCAATTCTGAAATTTTTTGCTTTTTCCTGCTCCTCTTAGCATGATAAAGAAGATTCAAAGAGAGTGAGATGCCAGCTCCTTTCATTCAGTCAGTAGCTTCAATCATTTCTGGACGTTTTTCAATGGCAAAAATCAATGAATATTGTAAATGCACAAACAGTAATTTCTCCGCATTGCAAGGTGCAATTCTGAAATTTTTTGCTTTTTCCTGCTCCTCTTAGCATGATAAAGAAGATTCAAAGAGAGTGAGATGTCAGCTCCTTTCATTCAGTCAGTAGCTTCAAACATTTCTGGTATATGAATAACATGATGTTTTTCAATGGCAAAAATCAATGAATATTGTAAATGCACAAACAGTAATTTCTCCGCATTGCAAGGTGCAATTCTGAAATTTTTTGCTTTTTCCTGCTCCTCTTAGCATGATAAAGAAGATTCAAAGAGAGTGAGATGCCAGCTCCTTTCATTCAGTCAGTAGCTTCAATCATTTCTGGATGTTTTTCAATGGCAAAAATCAATGAATATTGTAAATGCACAAACAGTAATTTCTCCGCATTGCAAGGTGCAATTCTGAAATTTTTTGCTTTTTCCTGCTCCTCTTAGCATGATAAAGAAGATTCAAAGAGAGTGAGATGCCAGCTCCTTTCGTTCAGTCAGTAGCTTCAATCATTTCTGGACGTTTTTCAATGGCAAAAATCATTGAATATTATAAATGCACAAACAGTAATTTCTCCGTATTGCAAGGTGCAATTCTGAAATTTTTTACTTTTTCCTGCTCCTCTTAGCATGATAAAGAAGATTCAAAGAGAGTGAGATGCCAGCTCCTTTCATTCAGTCAGTAGCTTCAATCATTTCGGGTATATGAATAACATGATGTTTTTCAATGGCAAAAATCAATGAATATTGTAAATGCACAAACAGTAATTTCTCCGCATTGCAAGGTGCAATTCTGAAATTTTTTGCTTTTTCCTGCTCCTCTTAGCATGATAAAGAAGATTCAAAGAGAGTGAGATGCCAGCTCCTTTCATTCAGTCAGTAGCTTCAAACATTTCTGGTATATGAATAACATGATGTTTTTCAATGGCAAAAATCAATGAATATTGTAAATGCACAAACAGTAATTTCTCCGCATTGCAAGGTGCAAGTCTGAAATTTTTTGCTTTTTCCTGCTCCTCTTAGCATGATAAAGAAGATTCAAAGAGAGTGAGATGCCAGCTACTTTCATTCAGTCAGTAGCTTCAATCATTTCTGGATGTTTTTCAATGGTAAAAATCAATGAATATTGTAAATGCACAAACAGTAATTTCTCCACATTGCAAGGTGCAATTCTGAAATTTTTTGCTTTTTCCTGCTCCTCTTAGCATGATAAAGAAGATTCAAAGAGAGTGAGATGCCAGCTCCTTTCATTCAGTCAGTAGCTTCAAACATTTCTGGTATATGAATAACATGATGTTTTTCAATGGCAAAAATCAATGAATATTGTAAATGCACAAACAGTAATTTCTCCGCATTGCAAGGTGCAATTCTGAAATTTTTTGCTTTTTCCTGCTCCTCTTAGCATGATAAAGAAGATTCAAAGAGAGTGAGATGCCAGCTCCTTTCATTCAGTCAGTAGCTTCAAACATTTCTGGTATATGAATAACATGATGTTTTTCAATGGCAAAAATCAATGAATATTGTAAATGCACAAACAGTAATTTCTCCGCATTGCAAGGTGCAAGTCTGAAATTTTTTGCTTTTTCCTGCTCCTCTTAGCATGATAAAGAAGATTCAAAGAGAGTGAGATGCCAGCTACTTTCATTCAGTCAGTAGCTTCAATCATTTCTGGACGTTTTTCAATGGTAAAAATCAATGAATATTGTAAATGCACAAACAGTAATTTCTCCACATTGCAAGGTGCAATTCTGAAATTTTTTGCTTTTTCCTGCTCCTCTTAGCATGATAAAGAAGATTCAAAGAGAGTGAGATGCCAGCTCCTTTCATTCAGTTAGTAGCTTCAAACATTTCTGGTATATGAATAACATGATGTTTTTCAATGGCAAAAATCAATGAATATTGTAAATGCACAAACAGTAATTTCTCCGCATTGCAAGGTGCTATTCTGAAATTTTTTGCTTTTTCCTGCTCCTCTTAGCATGATAAAGAAGATTCAAAGAGAGTGAGATGCCAGCTCCTTTCATTCAGTCAGTAGCTTCAATCATTTCTGGATGTTTTTCAATGGCAAAAATCAATGAATATTGTAAATGCACAAACTGTAATTTCTCCGCATTGCAAGGTGCAATTCTGAAATTTTTTGCTTTTTCCTGCTCCTCTTAGCATGATAAAGAAGATTCAAAGAGAGTGAGATGCCAGCTCCTTTCATTCAGTCAGTAGCTTCAATCATTTCTGGACGTTTTTCAATGGCAAAAATCAATGAATATTGTAAATGCACAAACAGTAATTTCTCCGCATTGCAAGGTGCAATTCTGAAATTTTTTGCTTTTTCCTGCTCCTCTTAGCATGATAAAGAAGATTCAAAGAGAGTGAGATGCCAGCTCCTTTCATTCAGTCAGTACCTTCAATCATTTCTGGACGTTTTTCAATGGCAAAAATCAATGAATATTGTAAATGCACAAACAGTAATTTCTCCGCATTGCAAGGTGCAATTCTGAAATTTTTTGCTTTTTCCCGCTCCTCTTAGCATGATAAAGAAGATTCAAAGAGAGTGAGGTGCCAGCTCCTTTCATTCAGTCAGTAGCTTCAAACATTTCTGGTATATGAATAACATGTTTTTCAATGGCAAAAATCAATGAATATTGTAAATGCACAAACAGTAATTTCTCCGCATTGCAAGGTGCAATTCTGAAATTTTTTGCTTTTTCCTGCTCCTCTTAGCATGATAAAGAAGATTCAAAGAGAGTGAGATGCCAGCTCCTTTCATTCAGTCAGTAGCTTCAATCATTTCTGGACGTTTTTCAATGGCAAAAATCAATGAATATTGTAAATGCACAAACAGTAATTTCTCCGCATTGCAAGGTGCAATTCTGAAATTTTTTGCTTTTTCCTGCTCCTCTTAGCATGATAAAGAAGATTCAAAGAGAGAGAGATGCCAGCTCCTTTCATTCAGTCAGTAGCTTCAATCATTTCTGGACGTTTTTCAATGGCAAAAATCAATGAATATTGTAAATGCACAAACAGTAATTTCTCCGCATTGCAAGGTGCAATTCTGAAATTTTTTGCTTTTTCCTGCTCCTCTTAGCATGATAAAGAAGATTCAAAGAGAGTGAGATGCCAGCTCCTTTCATTCAGTCAGTAGCTTCAAACATTTCTGGTATATGAATAACATGATGTTTTTCAATGGCAAAAATCAATGAATATTGTAAATGCACAAACAGTAATTTCTCCGCATTGCAAGGTGCAAGTCTGAAATTTTTTGCTTTTTCCTGCTCCTCTTAGCATGATAAAGAAGATTCAAAGAGAGTGAGATGCCAGCTACTTTCATTCAGTCAGTAGCTTCAATCATTTCTGGACGTTTTTCAATGGTAAAAATCAATGAATATTGCAAATGCACAAACAGTAATTTCTCCACATTGCAAGGTGCAATTCTGAAATTTTTTGCTTTTTCCTGCTCCTCTTAGCATGATAAAGAAGATTCAAAGAGAGTGAGATGCCAGCTCCTTTCATTCAGTCAGTAGCTTCAAACATTTCTGATATATGAATAACATGATGTTTTTCAATGGCAAAAATCAATGAATATTGTAAATGCACAAACAGTAATTTCTCCGCATTGCAAGGTGCAATTCTGAAATTTTTTGCTTTTTCCTGCTCCTCTTAGCATGATAAAGAAGATTCAAAGAGAGTGAGATGCCAGCTCCTTTCATTCAGTCAGTAGCTTCAAACATTTCTGGTATATGAATAACATGATGTTTTTCAATGGCAAAAATCAATGAATATTGTAAATGCACAAACAGTAATTTCTCCGCATTGCAAGGTGCAATTCTGAAATTTTTTGCTTTTTCCTGCTCCTCTTAGCATGATAAAGAAGATTCAAAGAGAGTGAGATGCCAGCTCCTTTCATTCAGTCAGTAGCTTCAATCATTTCTGGACGTTTTTCAATGGCAAAAATCAATGAATATTATAAATGCACAAACAGTAATTTCTCCGCATTGCAAGGTGCAATTCTGAAATTTTTTACTTTTTCCTGCTCCTCTTAGCATGATAAAGAAGATTCAAAGAGAGTGAGATGCCAGCTCCTTTCATTCAGTCAGTAGCTTCAATCATTTCTGGACGTTTTTCAATAGCAAAAATCAATGAATATTGTAAATGCACAAACAGTAATTTCTCCGCATTGCAAGGTGCAATTCTGAAATTTTTTGCTTTTTCCTGCTCCTCTTAGCATGATAAAGAAGATTCAAAGAGAGTGAGATGTCAGCTCCTTTCATTCAGTCATTAGCTTCAAACATTTCTGGTATATGAATAACATGATGTTTTTCAATGGCAAAAATCAATGAATATTGTAAATGCACAAACAGTAATTTCTCCGCATTGCAAGGTGCAATTCTGAAATTTTTTGCTTTTTCCTGCTCCTCTTAGCATGATAAAGAAGATTCAAAGAGAGTGAGATGCCAGCTCCTTTCATTCAGTCAGTAGCTTCAATCATTTCTGGACGTTTTTCAATGTCAAAAATCAATGAATATTGTAAATGCACAAACAGTAATTTCTCCGCATTGCAAGGTGCAATTCTGAAATTTTTTGCTTTTTCCTGCTCCTCTTAGCATGATAAAGAAGATTCAAAGAGAGTGAGATACCAGCTCCTTTCGTTCAGTCAGTAGCTTCAATCATTTCTGGACGTTTTTCAATGGCAAAAATCATTGAATATTATAAATGCACAAACAGTAATTTCTCCGCATTGCAAGGTGCAATTCTGAAATTTTTTACTTTTTCCTGCTCCTCTTAGCATGATAAAGAAGATTCAAAGAGAGTGAGATGCCAGCTCCTTTCATTCAGTCAGTAGCTTCAATCATTTCTGGTATATGAATAACATGATGTTTTTCAATGGCAAAAATCAATGAATATTGTAAATGCACAAACAGTAATTTCTCCGCATTGCAAGGTGCAATTCTGAAATTTTTTGCTTTTTCCTGCTCCTCTTAGCATGATAAAGAAGATTCAAAGAGAGTGAGATGCCAGCTCCTTTCATTCAGTCAGTAGCTTCAATCATTTCTGGACGTTTTTCAATGGCAAAAATCAATGAATATTGTAAATGCACAAACAGTAATTTCTCCGCATTGCAAGGTGCAATTCTGAAATTTTTTGCTTTTTCCTGCTCCTCTTAGCATGATAAACAAGATTCAAAGAGAGTGAGATGCCAGCTCCTTTCATTCAGTCAGTAGCTTCAATCATTTCTGGACGTTTTTCAATGGCAAAAATCAATGAATATTGTAAATGCACAAACAGTAATTTCTCCGCATTGCAAGGTGCAATTCTGAAATTTTTTGCTTTTTCCTGCTCCTCTTAGCATGATAAAGAAGATTCAAAGAGAGTGAGATGCCAGCTCCTTTCATTCAGTCAGTAGCTTCAATCATTTCTGGACGTTTTTCAATGGCAAAAATCAATGAATATTGTAAATGCACAAACAGTAATTTCTCCGCATTGCAAGGTGCAATTCTGAAATTTTTTGCTTTTTCCTGCTCCTCTTAGCATGATAAAGAAGATTCAAAGAGAGTGAGATGCCAGCTCCTTTCATTCAGTTAGTAGCTTCAATCATTTCTGGTATATGAATAACATGATGTTTTTCAATGGCAAAAATCAATGAATATTGTAAATGCACAAACAGTAATTTCTCCGCATTGCAAGGTGCAATTCTGAAATTTTTTGCTTTTTCCTGCTCCTCTTAGCATGATAAAGAAGATTCAAAGAGAGTGAGATGCCAGCTCCTTTCATTCAGTCAGTAGCTTCAATCATTTCTGGACGTTTTTCAATGGCAAAAATCAATGAATATTGTAAATGCACAAACAGTAATTTCTCCGCATTGCAAGGTGCAATTCTGAAATTTTTTGCTTTTTCCTGCTCCTCTTAGCATGATAAACATGATTCAAAGAGAGTGAGTTGCCAGCTCCTTTCATTCAGTCAGTAGCTTCAATCATTTCTGGACGTTTTTCAATGGTAAAAATCAATGAATATTGTAAATGCACAAACAGTAATTTCTCCACATTGCAAGGTGCAATTCTGAAATTTTTTGCTTTTTCCTGCTCCTCTTAGCATGATAAAGAAGATTCAAAGAGAGTGAGATGCCAGCTCCTTTCATTCAGTCAGTAGCTTCAAACATTTCTGATATATGAATAACATGATGTTTTTCAATGGCAAAAATCAATGAATATTGTAAATGCACAAACAGTAATTTCTCCGCATTGCAAGGTGCAATTCTGAAATTTTTTGCTTTTTCCTGCTCCTCTTAGCATGATAAAGAAGATTCAAAGAGAGTGAGATGCCAGCTCCTTTCATTCAGTCAGTAGCTTCAAACATTTCTGGTATATGAATAACATGATGTTTTTCAATGGCAAAAATCAATGAATATTGTAAATGCACAAACAGTAATTTCTCCGCATTGCAAGGTGCAATTCTGAAATTTTTTGCTTTTTCCTGCTCCTCTTAGCATGATAAAGAAGATTCAAAGAGAGTGAGATGCCAGCTCCTTTCATTCAGTCAGTAGCTTCAATCATTTCTGGACGTTTTTCAATGGCAAAAATCAATGAATATTGTAAATGCACAAACAGTAATTTCTCCGCATTGCAAGGTGCAATTCTGAAATTTTTTGCTTTTTCCTGCTCCTCTTAGCATGATAAAGAAGATTCAAAGAGAGTGAGATGTCAGCTCCTTTCATTCAGTCATTAGCTTCAAACATTTCTGGTATATGAATAACATGATGTTTTTCAATGGCAAAAATCAATGAATATTGTAAATGCACAAACAGTAATTTCTCCGCATTGCAAGGTGCAATTCTGAAATTTTTTGCTTTTTCCTGCTCCTCTTAGCATGATAAAGAAGATTCAAAGAGAGTGAGATGCCAGCTCCTTTCATTCAGTCAGTAGCTTCAATCATTTCTGGACGTTTTTCAATGGCAAAAATCAATGAATATTATAAATGCACAAACAGTAATTTCTCCGCATTGCAAGGTGCAATTCTGAAATTTTTTACTTTTTCCTGCTCCTCTTAGCATGATAAAGAAGATTCAAAGAGAGTGAGATGCCAGCTCCTTTCATTCAGTCAGTAGCTTCAATCATTTCTGGTATATGAATAACATGATGTTTTTCAATGGCAAAAATCAATGAATATTGTAAATGCACAAACAGTAATTTCTCCGCATTGCAAGGTGCAATTCTGAAATTTTTTGCTTTTTCCTGCTCCTCTTAGCATGATAAAGAAGATTCAAAGAGAGTGAGATGCCAGCTCCTTTCATTCAGTCAGTAGCTTCAATCATTTCTGGACGTTTTTCAATGGCAAAAATCAATGAATATTGTAAATGCACAAACAGTAATTTCTCCGCATTGCAAGGTGCAATTCTGAAATTTTTTGCTTTTTCCTGCTCCTCTTAGCATGATAAACAAGATTCAAAGAGAGTGAGATGCCAGCTCCTTTCATTCAGTCAGTAGCTTCAATCATTTCTGGACGTTTTTCAATGGCAAAAATCAATGAATATTGTAAATGCACAAACAGTAATTTCTCCGCATTGCAAGGTGCAATTCTGAAATTTTTTGCTTTTTCCTGCTCCTCTTAGCATGATAAAGAAGATTCAAAGAGAGTGAGATGCCAGCTCCTTTCATTCAGTCAGTAGCTTCAATCATTTCTGGACGTTTTTCAATGGCAAAAATCAATGAATATTGTAAATGCACAAACAGTAATTTCTCCGCATTGCAAGGTGCAATTCTGAAATTTTTTGCTTTTTCCTGCTCCTCTTAGCATGATAAAGAAGATTCAAAGAGAGTGAGATGCCACCTCCTTTCATTCAGTCAGTAGCTTCAATCATTTCTGGTATATGAATAACATGATGTTTTTCAATGGCAAAAATCAATGAATATTGAAAATGCACAAAAAGTAATTTCTCCGCATTGCAAGGTGCAATTCTGAAATTTTTTGCTTTTTCCTGCTCCTCTTAGCATGATAAAGAAGATTCAAAGAGAGTGAGATGCCAGCTCCTTTCATTCAGTCAGTAGCTTCAATCATTTCTGGATGTTTTTCAATGGCAAAAATCAATGAATATTGTAAATGCACAAACAGTAATTTCTCCGCATTGCAAGGTGCAATTCTGAAATTTTTTGCTTTTTCCTGCTCCTCTTAGCATGATAAACATGATTCAAAGAGAGTGAGTTGCCAGCTCCTTTCATTCAGTCAGTAGCTTCAATCATTTCTGGACGTTTTTCAATTGCAAAAATCAATGAATATTGTAAATGCACAAACAGTAATTTCTCCGCATTGCAAGGTGCAATTCTGAAATTTTTTGCTTTTTCCTGCTCCTCTTATCATGATAAAGACGATTCAAAGAGAGTGAGATGCCAGCTACTTTCATTCAGTCAGTAGCTTCAATCATTTCTGGTATATGAATAACATGATGTTTTTCAATGGCAAAAATCAATGAATATTGTAAATGCACAAACAGTAATTTCTCCGCATTGCAAGGTGCAATTCTGAAATTTTTTGCTTTTTCCTGCTCCTCTTAGCATGATAAAGAAGATTCAAAGAGAGTGAGGTGCCAGCTTCTTTCATTCAGTCAGTAGCTTCAAACATTTCTGGTATATGAATAACATGTTTTTCAATGGCAAAAATCAATGAATATTGTAAATGCACAAACAGTAATTTCTCCGCATTGCAAGGTGCAATTGTGAAATTTTTTGCTTTTTCCTGCTCCTCTTAGCATGATAAAGAAGATTCAAAGAGAGTGAGATGCCAGCTCCTTTCATTCAGTCAGTAGCTTCAATCATTTCTGGACGTTTTTCAATGGCAAAAATCAATGAATATTGTAAATGCACAAACAGTAATTTCTCCGCATTGCAAGGTGCAATTCTGAAATTTTTTGCTTTTTCCTGCTCCTCTTAGCATGATAAAGAAGATTCAAAGAGAGTGAGATGCCAGCTCCTTTCATTCAGTCAGTAGCTTCAATCATTTCTGGACGTTTTTCAATGGCAAAAATCAATGAATATTGTAAATGCACAAACAGTAATTTCTCCGCATTGCAAGGTGCAATTCTGAAATTTTTTGCTTTTTCCTGCTCCTCTTAGCATGATAAAGAAGATTCAAAGAGAGTGAGATGCCAGCTCCTTTCATTCAGTCAGTAGCTTCAAACATTTCTGGTATATGAATAACATGATGTTTTTCAATGGCAAAAATCAATGAATATTGTAAATGCACAAACAGTAATTTCTCCGCATTGCAAGGTGCAAGTCTGAAATTTTTTGCTTTTTCCTGCTCCTCTTAGCATGATAAAGAAGATTCAAAGAGAGTGAGATGCCAGCTACTTTCATTCAGTCAGTAGCTTCAATCATTTCTGGACGTTTTTCAATGGTAAAAATCAATGAATATTGTAAATGCACAAACAGTAATTTCTCCACATTGCAAGGTGCAATTCTGAAATTTTTTACTTTTTCCTGCTCCTCTTAGCATGATAAAGAAGATTCAAAGAGAGTGAGATGCCAGCTCCTTTCATTCAGTCAGTAGCTTCAATCATTTCTGGTATATGAATAACATGATGTTTTTCAATGGCAAAAATCAATGAATATTGTAAATGCACAAACAGTAATTTCTCCGCATTGCAAGGTGCAATTCTGAAATTTTTTGCTTTTTCCTGCTCCTCTTAGCATGATAAAGAAGATTCAAAGAGAGTGAGATGCCAGCTCCTTTCATTCAGTCAGTAGCTTCAATCATTTCTGGACGTTTTTCAATGGCAAAAATCAATGAATATTGTAAATGCACAAACAGTAATTTCTCCGCATTGCAAGGTGCAATTCTGAAATTTTTTGCTTTTTCCTGCTCCTCTTAGCATGATAAACAAGATTCAAAGAGAGTGAGATGCCAGCTCCTTTCATTCAGTCAGTAGCTTCAATCATTTCTGGACGTTTTTCAATGGCAAAAATCAATGAATATTGTAAATGCACAAACAGTAATTTCTCCGCATTGCAAGGTGCAATTCTGAAATTTTTTGCTTTTTCCTGCTCCTCTTAGCATGATAAAGAAGATTCAAAGAGAGTGAGATGCCAGCTCCTTTCATTCAGTCAGTAGCTTCAATCATTTCTGGACGTTTTTCAATGGCAAAAATCAATGAATATTGTAAATGCACAAACAGTAATTTCTCCGCATTGCAAGGTGCAATTCTGAAATTTTTTGCTTTTTCCTGCTCCTCTTAGCATGATAAAGAAGATTCAAAGAGAGTGAGATGCCACCTCCTTTCATTCAGTCAGTAGCTTCAATCATTTCTGGTATATGAATAACATGATGTTTTTCAATGGCAAAAATCAATGAATATTGAAAATGCACAAAAAGTAATTTCTCCGCATTGCAAGGTGCAATTCTGAAATTTTTTGCTTTTTCCTGCTCCTCTTAGCATGATAAAGAAGATTCAAAGAGAGTGAGATGCCAGCTCCTTTCATTCAGTCAGTAGCTTCAATCATTTCTGGATGTTTTTCAATGGCAAAAATCAATGAATATTGTAAATGCACAAACAGTAATTTCTCCGCATTGCAAGGTGCAATTCTGAAATTTTTTGCTTTTTCCTGCTCCTCTTAGCATGATAAACATGATTCAAAGAGAGTGAGTTGCCAGCTCCTTTCATTCAGTCAGTAGCTTCAATCATTTCTGGACGTTTTTCAATTGCAAAAATCAATGAATATTGTAAATGCACAAACAGTAATTTCTCCGCATTGCAAGGTGCAATTCTGAAATTTTTTGCTTTTTCCTGCTCCTCTTATCATGATAAAGACGATTCAAAGAGAGTGAGATGCCAGCTACTTTCATTCAGTCAGTAGCTTCAATCATTTCTGGTATATGAATAACATGATGTTTTTCAATGGCAAAAATCAATGAATATTGTAAATGCACAAACAGTAATTTCTCCGCATTGCAAGGTGCAATTCTGAAATTTTTTGCTTTTTCCTGCTCCTCTTAGCATGATAAAGAAGATTCAAAGAGAGTGAGGTGCCAGCTTCTTTCATTCAGTCAGTAGCTTCAAACATTTCTGGTATATGAATAACATGTTTTTCAATGGCAAAAATCAATGAATATTGTAAATGCACAAACAGTAATTTCTCCGCATTGCAAGGTGCAATTGTGAAATTTTTTGCTTTTTCCTGCTCCTCTTAGCATGATAAAGAAGATTCAAAGAGAGTGAGATGCCAGCTCCTTTCATTCAGTCAGTAGCTTCAATCATTTCTGGACGTTTTTCAATGGCAAAAATCAATGAATATTGTAAATGCACAAACAGTAATTTCTCCGCATTGCAAGGTGCAATTCTGAAATTTTTTGCTTTTTCCTGCTCCTCTTAGCATGATAAAGAAGATTCAAAGAGAGTGAGATGCCAGCTCCTTTCATTCAGTCAGTAGCTTCAATCATTTCTGGATGTTTTTCAATGGCAAAAATCAATGAATATTGTAAATGCACAAACAGTAATTTCTCCGCATTGCAAGGTGCAATTCTGAAATTTTTTGCTTTTTCCTGCTCCTCTTAGCATGATAAACATGATTCAAAGAGAGTGAGTTGCCAGCTCCTTTCATTCAGTCAGTAGCTTCAATCATTTCTGGACGTTTTTCAATTGCAAAAATCAATGAATATTGTAAATGCACAAACAGTAATTTCTCCGCATTGCAAGGTGCAATTCTGAAATTTTTTGCTTTTTCCTGCTCCTCTTATCATGATAAAGACGATTCAAAGAGAGTGAGATGCCAGCTCCTTTCATTCAGTCAGTAGCTTCAATCATTTCTGGACGTTTTTCAATGGCAAAAATCAATGAATATTGTAAATGCACAAACAGTAATTTCTCCGCATTGCAAGGTGCAATTCTGAAATTTTTTGCTTTTTCCTGCTCCTCTTAGCATGATAAAGAAGATTCAAAGAGAGTGAGATGCCAGCTCCTTTCATTCAGTCAGTAGCTTCAATCATTTCTGGACGTTTTTCAATGGCAAAAATCAATGAATATTGTAAATGCACAAACAGTAATTTCTCCGCATTGCAAGGTGCAATTCTGAAATTTTTTGCTTTTTCCTGCTCCTCTTAGCATGATAAACAAGATTCAAAGAGAGTGAGATGCCAGCTCCTTTCATTCAGTCAGTAGCTTCAATCATTTCTGGACGTTTTTCAATGGCAAAAATCAATGAATATTGTAAATGCACAAACAGTAATTTCTCCGCATTGCAAGGTGCAATTCTGAAATTTTTTGCTTTTTCCTGCTCCTCTTAGCATGATAAAGAAGATTCAAAGAGAGTGAGATGCCAGCTCCTTTCATTCAGTCAGTAGCTTCAATCATTTCTGGACGTTTTTCAATGGCAAAAATCAATGAATATTGTAAATGCACAAACAGTAATTTCTCCGCATTGCAAGGTGCAATTCTGAAATTTTTTGCTTTTTCCTGCTCCTCTTAGCATGATAAAGAAGATTCAAAGAGAGTGAGATGCCACCTCCTTTCATTCAGTCAGTAGCTTCAATCATTTCTGGTATATGAATAACATGATGTTTTTCAATGGCAAAAATCAATGAATATTGAAAATGCACAAAAAGTAATTTCTCCGCATTGCAAGGTGCAATTCTGAAATTTTTTGCTTTTTCCTGCTCCTCTTAGCATGATAAAGAAGATTCAAAGAGAGTGAGATGCCAGCTCCTTTCATTCAGTCAGTAGCTTCAATCATTTCTGGATGTTTTTCAATGGCAAAAATCAATGAATATTGTAAATGCACAAACAGTAATTTCTCCGCATTGCAAGGTGCAATTCTGAAATTTTTTGCTTTTTCCTGCTCCTCTTAGCATGATAAACATGATTCAAAGAGAGTGAGTTGCCAGCTCCTTTCATTCAGTCAGTAGCTTCAATCATTTCTGGACGTTTTTCAATTGCAAAAATCAATGAATATTGTAAATGCACAAACAGTAATTTCTCCGCATTGCAAGGTGCAATTCTGAAATTTTTTGCTTTTTCCTGCTCCTCTTATCATGATAAAGACGATTCAAAGAGAGTGAGATGCCAGCTACTTTCATTCAGTCAGTAGCTTCAATCATTTCTGGTATATGAATAACATGATGTTTTTCAATGGCAAAAATCAATGAATATTGTAAATGCACAAACAGTAATTTCTCCGCATTGCAAGGTGCAATTCTGAAATTTTTTGCTTTTTCCTGCTCCTCTTAGCATGATAAAGAAGATTCAAAGAGAGTGAGGTGCCAGCTTCTTTCATTCAGTCAGTAGCTTCAAACATTTCTGGTATATGAATAACATGTTTTTCAATGGCAAAAATCA
Organism: Phyllobates terribilis; assembly: GCF_046119375.1. NCBI lineage: Eukaryota > Metazoa > Chordata > Amphibia > Anura > Dendrobatidae > Phyllobates > Phyllobates terribilis. The sequence continues at coordinate 242,539 of NW_027364251.1, forward strand.
ATGAATATTGTAAATGCACAAACAGTAATTTCTCCGCATTGCAAGGTGCAATTGTGAAATTTTTTGCTTTTTCCTGCTCCTCTTAGCATGATAAAGAAGATTCAAAGAGAGTGAGATGCCAGCTCCTTTTATTCAGTCAGTAGCTTCAATAATTTCTGGACGTTTTTCAATGGCAAAAATCAATGAATATTGTAAATGCACAAACAGTAATTTCTCCGCATTGCAAGGTGCAATTCTGAAATTTTTTGCTTTTTCCTGCTCCTCTTAGCATGATAAAGAAGATTCAAAGAGAGTGAGATGCCAGCTCCTTTCATTCAGTCAGTAGCTTCAATCATTTCTGGACGTTTTTCAATGGCAAAAATCAATGAATATTGTAAATGCACAAACAGTAATTTCTCCGCATTGCAAGGTGCAATTCTGAAATTTTTTGCTTTTTCCTGCTCCTCTTAGCATGATAAAGAAGATTCAAAGAGAGTGAGATGCCAGCTCCTTTCATTCAGTCAGTAGCTTCAAACATTTCTGGTATATGAATAACATGATGTTTTTCAATGGCAAAAATCAATGAATATTGTAAATGCACAAACAGTAATTTCTCCGCATTGCAAGGTGCAAGTCTGAAATTTTTTGCTTTTTCCTGCTCCTCTTAGCATGATAAAGAAGATTCAAAGAGAGTGAGATGCCAGCTACTTTCATTCAGTCAGTAGCTTCAATCATTTCTGGACGTTTTTCAATGGTAAAAATCAATGAATATTGTAAATGCACAAACAGTAATTTCTCCACATTGCAAGGTGCAATTCTGAAATTTTTTACTTTTTCCTGCTCCTCTTAGCATGATAAAGAAGATTCAAAGAGAGTGAGATGCCAGCTCCTTTCATTCAGTCAGTAGCTTCAATCATTTCTGGTATATGAATAACATGATGTTTTTCAATGGCAAAAATCAATGAATATTGTAAATGCACAAACAGTAATTTCTCCGCATTGCAAGGTGCAATTCTGAAATTTTTTGCTTTTTCCTGCTCCTCTTAGCATGATAAAGAAGATTCAAAGAGAGTGAGATGCCAGCTCCTTTCATTCAGTCAGTAGCTTCAATCATTTCTGGACGTTTTTCAATGGCAAAAATCAATGAATATTGTAAATGCACAAACAGTAATTTCTCCGCATTGCAAGGTGCAATTCTGAAATTTTTTGCTTTTTCCTGCTCCTCTTAGCATGATAAACAAGATTCAAAGAGAGTGAGATGCCAGCTCCTTTCATTCAGTCAGTAGCTTCAATCATTTCTGGACGTTTTTCAATGGCAAAAATCAATGAATATTGTAAATGCACAAACAGTAATTTCTCCGCATTGCAAGGTGCAATTCTGAAATTTTTTGCTTTTTCCTGCTCCTCTTAGCATGATAAAGAAGATTCAAAGAGAGTGAGATGCCAGCTCCTTTCATTCAGTCAGTAGCTTCAATCATTTCTGGACGTTTTTCAATGGCAAAAATCAATGAATATTGTAAATGCACAAACAGTAATTTCTCCGCATTGCAAGGTGCAATTCTGAAATTTTTTGCTTTTTCCTGCTCCTCTTAGCATGATAAAGAAGATTCAAAGAGAGTGAGATGCCACCTCCTTTCATTCAGTCAGTAGCTTCAATCATTTCTGGTATATGAATAACATGATGTTTTTCAATGGCAAAAATCAATGAATATTGAAAATGCACAAAAAGTAATTTCTCCGCATTGCAAGGTGCAATTCTGAAATTTTTTGCTTTTTCCTGCTCCTCTTAGCATGATAAAGAAGATTCAAAGAGAGTGAGATGCCAGCTCCTTTCATTCAGTCAGTAGCTTCAATCATTTCTGGATGTTTTTCAATGGCAAAAATCAATGAATATTGTAAATGCACAAACAGTAATTTCTCCGCATTGCAAGGTGCAATTCTGAAATTTTTTGCTTTTTCCTGCTCCTCTTAGCATGATAAACATGATTCAAAGAGAGTGAGTTGCCAGCTCCTTTCATTCAGTCAGTAGCTTCAATCATTTCTGGACGTTTTTCAATTGCAAAAATCAATGAATATTGTAAATGCACAAACAGTAATTTCTCCGCATTGCAAGGTGCAATTCTGAAATTTTTTGCTTTTTCCTGCTCCTCTTATCATGATAAAGACGATTCAAAGAGAGTGAGATGCCAGCTACTTTCATTCAGTCAGTAGCTTCAATCATTTCTGGTATATGAATAACATGATGTTTTTCAATGGCAAAAATCAATGAATATTGTAAATGCACAAACAGTAATTTCTCCGCATTGCAAGGTGCAATTCTGAAATTTTTTGCTTTTTCCTGCTCCTCTTAGCATGATAAAGAAGATTCAAAGACAGTGAGGTGCCAGCTTCTTTCATTCAGTCAGTAGCTTCAAACATTTCTGGTATATGAATAACATGTTTTTCAATGGCAAAAATCAATGAATATTGTAAATGCACAAACAGTAATTTCTCCGCATTGCAAGGTGCAATTGTGAAATTTTTTGCTTTTTCCTGCTCCTCTTAGCATGATAAAGAAGATTCAAAGAGAGTGAGATGCCAGCTCCTTTCATTCAGTCAGTAGCTTCAATCATTTCTGGACGTTTTTCAATGGCAAAAATCAATGAATATTGTAAATGCACAAACAGTAATTTCTCCGCATTGCAAGGTGCAATTCTGAAATTTTTTGCTTTTTCCTGCTCCTCTTAGCATGATAAAGAAGATTCAAAGAGAGTGAGATGCCAGCTCCTTTCATTCAGTCAGTAGCTTCAATCATTTCTGGACGTTTTTCAATGGCAAAAATCAATGAATATTGTAAATGCACAAACAGTAATTTCTCCGCATTGCAAGGTGCAATTCTGAAATTTTTTGCTTTTTCCTGCTCCTCTTAGCATGATAAAGAAGATTCAAAGAGAGTGAGATGCCAGCTCCTTTCATTCAGTCAGTAGCTTCAAACATTTCTGGTATATGAATAACATGATGTTTTTCAATGGCAAAAATCAATGAATATTGTAAATGCACAAACAGTAATTTCTCCGCATTGCAAGGTGCAAGTCTGAAATTTTTTGCTTTTTCCTGCTCCTCTTAGCATGATAAAGAAGATTCAAAGAGAGTGAGATGCCAGCTACTTTCATTCAGTCAGTAGCTTCAATCATTTCTGGACGTTTTTCAATGGTAAAAATCAATGAATATTGTAAATGCACAAACAGTAATTTCTCCACATTGCAAGGTGCAATTCTGAAATTTTTTGCTTTTTCCTGCTCCTCTTAGCATGATAAAGAAGATTCAAAGAGAGTGAGATGCCAGCTCCTTTCATTCAGTCAGTAGCTTCAAACATTTCTGGTATATGAATAACATGATGTTTTCAATGGCAAAAATCAATGAATATTGTAAATGCACAAACAGTAAATTCTCCGCATTGCAAGGTGCAATTCTGAAATTTTTTGCTTTTTCCTGCTCCTCTTAGCATGATAAAGAAGATTCAAAGAGAGTGAGATGCCAGCTCCTTTCATTCAGTCAGTAGCTTCAAACATTTCTGGTATATGAATAACATGATGTTTTTCAATGGCAAAAATCAATGAATATTGTAAATGCACAAACAGTAATTTCTCCGCATTGCAAGGTGCAAGTCTGAAATTTTTTGCTTTTTCCTGCTCCTCTTAGCATGATAAAGAAGATTCAAAGAGAGTGAGATGCCAGCTACTTTCATTCAGTCAGTAGATTCAATCATTTCTGGACGTTTTTCAATGTTAAAAATCAATGAATATTGTAAATGCACAAACAGTAATTTCTCCACATTGCAAGGTGCAATTCTGAAATTTTTTGCTTTTTCCTGCTCCTCTTAGCATGATAATGAAGATTCAAAGAGAGTGAGATGCCAGCTCCTTTCATTCAGTCAGTAGCTTCAAACATTTCTGGTATATGAATAACATGATGTTTTTAAATGGCAAAAATCAATGAATATTGTAAATGCACAAACAGTAATTTCTCCGCATTGCAAGGTGCAATTCTGAATTTTTTTCCTTTTTCCTGCTCCTCTTAGCATGATAAAGAAGATTCAAAGAGAGTGAGATGCCAGCTCCTTTCATTCAGTCAGTAGCTTCAATCATTTCTGGATGTTTTTCAATGGCAAAAATCAATGAATATTGTAAATGCACAAACTGTAATTTCTCCGCATTGCAAGGTGCAATTCTGAAATTTTTTACTTTTTCCTGCTCCTCTTAGCATGATAAAGAAGATTCAAAGAGAGTGAGATGCCAGCTCCTTTCATTCAGTCAGTAGCTTCAATCATTTCTGGACGTTTTTCAATGGCAAAAATCAATGAATATTGTAAATGCACAAACAGTAATTTCTCCGCATTGCAAGGTGCAATTCTGAAATTTTTTGCTTTTTCCTGCTCCTCTTAGCATGATAAAGAAGATTCAAAGAGAGTGAGATGCCAGCTCCTTTCATTCAGTCAGTACTTTCAATCATTTCTGGACGTTTTTCAATGGCAAAAATCAATGAATATTGTAAATGCACAAACAGTAATTTCTCCGCATTGCAAGGTGCAATTCTGAAATTTTTTGCTTTTTCCTGCTCCTCTTAGCATGATAAAGAAGATTCAAAGAGAGTGAGATGCCAGCTCCTTTCATTCAGTCAGTAGCTTCAATCATTTCTGGACGTTTTTCAATGGCAAAAATCAATGAATATTGTAAATGCACAAACAGTAATTTCTCCGCATTGCAAGGTGCAATTCTGAAATTTTTTGCTTTTTCCTGCTCCTCTTAGCATGATAAAGAAGATTCAAAGAGAGTGAGATGCCAGCTCCTTTCATTCAGTCAGTAGCTTCAAACATTTCTGGTATATGAATAACATGATGTTTTTCAATGGCAAAATTCAATGAATATTGTAAATGCACAAACAGCAATTTCTCCGCATTGCAAGGTGCAAGTCTGAAATTTTTTGCTTTTTCCTGCTCCTCTTAGCATGATAAAGAAGATTCAAAGAGAGTGAGATGCCAGCTACTTTCTTTCAGTCAGTAGCTTCAATCATTTCTGGACGTTTTTCAATGGTAAAAATCAATGAATATTGTAAATGCACAAACAGGAATTTCTCCACATTGCAAGGTGCAATTCTGAAATTTTTTGCTTTTTCCTGCTCCTCTTAGCATGATAAAGAAGATTCAAAGAGAGTGAGATGCCAGCTCCTTTCATTCAGTCAGTAGCTTCAAACATTTCTGGTATATGAATAACATGATGTTTTCAATGGCAAAAATCAATGAATATTGTAAATGCACAAACAGTAAATTCTCCGCATTGCAAGGTGCAATTCTGAAATTTTTTGCTTTTTCCTGCTCCTCTTAGCATGATAAAGAAGATTCAAAGAGAGTGAGATGCCAGCTCCTTTCATTCAGTCAGTAGCTTCAAACATTTCTGGTATATGAATAACATGATGTTTTTCAATGGCAAAAATCAATGAATATTGTAAATGCACAAACAGTAATTTCTCCGCATTGCAAGGTGCAAGTCTGAAATTTTTTGCTTTTTCCTGCTCCTCTTAGCATGATAAAGAAGATTCAAAGAGAGTGAGATGCCAGCTACTTTCATTCAGTCAGTAGATTCAATCATTTCTGGACGTTTTTCAATGTTAAAAATCAATGAATATTGTAAATGCACAAACAGTAATTTCTCCACATTGCAAGGTGCAATTCTGAAATTTTTTGCTTTTTCCTGCTCCTCTTAGCATGATAATGAAGATTCAAAGAGAGTGAGATGCCAGCTCCTTTCATTCAGTCAGTAGCTTCAAACATTTCTGGTATATGAATAACATGATGTTTTTCAATGGCAAAAATCAATGAATATTGTAAATGCACAAACAGTAATTTCTCCGCATTGCAAGGTGCAATTCTGAAATTTTTTGCTTTTTCCTGCTCCTCTTAGCATGATAAAGAAGATTCAAAGAGAGTGAGATGCCAGCTCCTTTCATTCAGTCAGTAGCTTCAATCATTTCTGGATGTTTTTCAATGGCAAAAATCAATGAATATTGTAAATGCACAAACTGTAATTTCTCCGCATTGCAAGGTGCAATTCTGAAATTTTTTACTTTTTCCTGCTCCTCTTAGCATGATAAAGAAGATTCAAAGAGAGTGAGATGCCAGCTCCTTTCATTCAGTCAGTAGCTTCAATCATTTCTGGACGTTTTTCAATGGCAAAAATCAATGAATATTGTAAATGCACAAACAGTAATTTCTCTGCATTGCAAGGTGCAATTCTGAAATTTTTTGCTTTTTCCTGCTCCTCTTAGCATGATAAAGAAGATTCAAAGAGAGTGAGATGCCAGCTCCTTTCATTCAGTCAGTACTTTCAATCATTTCTGGACGTTTTTCAATGGCAAAAATCAATGAATATTGTAAATGCACAAACAGTAATTTCTCCGCAATGCAAGGTGCAATTCTGAAATTTTTTGCTTTTTCCTGCTCCGCTTAGCATGATAAAGAAGATTCAAAGAGAGTGAGATGCCAGCTCCTTTCATTCAGTCAGTAGCTTCAAACATTTCTGGTATATGAATAACATGATGTTTTTCAATGTCAAAAATCAATGAATATTGTAAATGCACAAACAGTAATTTCTCCGCATTGCAAGGTGCAAGTCTGAAATTTTTTGCTTTTTCCTGCTCCTCTTAGCATGATAAAGAAGATTCAAAGAGAGTGAGATGCCAGCTACTTTCATTCAGTCAGTAGCTTCAATCATTTCTGGACGTTTTTCAATGGTAAAAATCAATGAATATTGTAAATGCACAGTAATTTCTCCACATTGCAAGGTGCAATTCTGAAATTTTTTGCTTTTTCCTGCTTCTCTTAGCATGATAAAGAAGATTCAAAGAGAGTGAGATGCCAGCTCCTTTCATTCAGTCAGTAGCTTCAAACATTTCTGGTATATGAATAACATGATGTTTTTCAATGGCAAAAATCAATGAATATTGTAAATGCACAAACAGTAATTTCTCCGCATTGCAAGGTGCAATTCTGAAATTTTTTGCTTTTTCCTGCTCCTCTTAGCATGATAAAGAAGATTCAAAGAGAGTGAGATGCCAGCTCCTTTCATTCAGTCAGTAGCTTCAAACATTTCTGGTATATGAATAACATGATGTTTTTCAATGGCAAAAATCAATGAATATTGTAAATGCACAAACAGTAATTTCTCCGCATTGCAAGGTGCAATTCTGAAATTTTTTGCTTTTTCCTGCTCCTCTTAGCATGATAAAGAAGATTCAAAGAGAGTGAGATGCCAGCTCCTTTCATTCAGTCAGTAGCTTCAATCATTTCTGGACGTTTTTCAATGGCAAAAATCAATGAATATTGTAAATGCACAAACAGTAATTTCTCTGCATTGCAAGGTGCAATTCTGAAATTTTTTGCTTTTTCCTGCTCCTCTTAGCATGATAAAGAAGATTCAAAGAGAGTGAGATGTCAGCTCCTTTCATTCAGTCAGTAGCTTCAAACATTTCTGGTATATGAATAACATGATGTTTTTCAATGGCAAAAATCAATGAATATTGTAAATGCACAAACAGTAATTTCTCCGCATTGCAAGGTGCAATTCTGAAATTTTTTGCTTTTTCCTGCTCCTCTTAGCATGATAAAGAAGATTCAAAGAGAGTGAGATGCCAGCTCCTTTCATTCAGTCAGTAGCTTCAATCATTTCTGGACGTTTTTCAATGGCAAAAATCAATGAATATTGTAAATGCACAAACAGTAATTTCTCTGCATTGCAAGGTGCAATTCTGAAATTTTTTGCTTTTTCCTGCTCCTCTTAGCATGATAAAGAAGATTCAAAGAGAGTGAGATGCCAGCTCCTTTCGTTCAGTCAGTAGCTTCAATCATTTCTGGACGTTTTTCAATGGCAAAAATCATTGAATATTATAAATGCACAAACAGTAATTTCTCCGCATTGCAAGGTGCAATTCTGAAATTTTTTACTTTTTCCTGCTCCTCTTAGCATGATAAAGAAGATTCAAAGAGAGTGAGATGCCAGCTCCTTTCATTCAGTCAGTAGCTTCAATCATTTCTGGTATATGAATAACATGATGTTTTTCAATGGCAAAAATCAATGAATATTGTAAATGCACAAACAGTAATTTCTCCGCATTGCAAGGTGCAATTCTGAAATTTTTTGCTTTTTCCTGCTCCTCTTAGCATGATAAAGAAGATTCAAAGAGAGTGAGATGCCAGCTCCTTTCATTCAGTCAGTAGCTTCAATCATTTCTGGACGTTTTTCAATGGCAAAAATCAATGAATATTGTAAATGCACAAACAGTAATTTCTCCGCATTGCAAGGTGCAATTCTGAAATTTTTTGATTTTTCCTGCTCCTCTTAGCATGATAAAGAAGATTCAAAGAGAGTGAGATGCCAGCTACTTTCATTCAGTCAGTAGCTTCAAACATTTCTGGTATATGAATAACATAATGTTTTTCAATGGCAAAAATCAATGAATATTGTAAATGCACAAACAGTAATTTCTCCGCATTGCAAGGTGCAAGTCTGAAATTTTTTGCTTTTTCCTGCTCCTCTTAGCATGATAAAGAAGATTCAAAGAGAGTGAGATGCCAGCTACTTTCATTCAGTCAGTAGCTTCAATCATTTCTGGACGTTTTTCAATGGTAAAAATCAATGAATATTGTAAATGCACAAACAGTAATTTCTCCACATTGCAAGGTGCAATTCTGAAATTTTTTGCTTTTTCCTGCTCCTCTTAGCATGATAAAGAAGATTCAAAGAGAGTGAGATGCCAGCTCCTTTCATTCAGTCAGTAGCTTCAAACATTTCTGGTATATGAATAACATGATGTTTTTCAATGGCAAAAATCAATGAATATTGTAAATGCACAAACTGTAATTTCTCCGCATTGCAAGGTGCAATTCTGAAATTTTTTGCTTTTTCCTGCTCGTCTTAGCATGATAAAGAAGATTCAAAGAGAGTGAGATGCCAGCTCCTTTCATTCAGTCAGTAGCTTCAATCATTTCTGGATGTTTTTCAATGGCAAAAATCAATGAATATTGTAAATGCACAAACTGTAATTTCTCCGCATTGCAAGGTGCAATTCTGAAATTTTTTCCTTTTTCCTGCTCCTCTTAGCATGATAAAGAAGATTCAAAGAGAGTGAGATGCCAGCTCCTTTCATTCAGTCAGTAGCTTCAATCATTTCTGGACGTTTTTCAATGGCAAAAATCAATGAATATTGTAAATGCACAAACAGTAATTTCTCCGCATTGCAAGGTGCAATCCTGAAATTTTTTGCTTTTTCCTGCTCCTCTTAGCATGATAAAGAAGATTCAAAGAGAGTGAGATGCCAGCTCCTTTCATTCAGTCAGTACCTTCAATCATTTCTGGACGTTTTTCAATGGCAAAAATCAATGAATATTGTAAATGCACAAACAGTAATTTCTCCGCATTGCAAGGTGCAATTCTGAAATTTTTTGCTTTTTCCCGCTCCTCTTAGCATGATAAAGAAGATTCAAAGAGAGTGAGGTGCCAGCTCCTTTCATTCAGTCAGTAGCTTCAAACATTTCTGGTATATGAATAACATGTTTTTCAATGGCAAAAATCAATGAATATTGTAAATGCACAAACAGTAATTTCTCCGCATTGCAAGGTGCAATTCTGAAATTTTTTGATTTTTCCTGCTCCTCTTAGCATGATAAAGAATATTCAAAGAGAGTGAGATGCCAGCTCCTTTCATTCAGTCAGTAGCTTCAATCATTTCTGGACGTTTTTCAATGGCAAAAATCAATGAATATTGTAAATGCACAAACAGTAATTTCTCCGCATTGCAAGGTGCAATTCTGAAATTTTTTGCTTTTTCCTGCTCCTCTTAGCATGATAAAGAAGATTCAAAGAGAGTGAGATGCCAGCTCCTTTCATTCAGTCAGTAGCTTCAAACATTTCTGGTATATGAATAACATGATGTTTTTCAATGGCAAAAATCAATGAATATTGTAAATGCACAAACAGTAATTTCTCCGCATTGCAAGGTGCAATTCTGAAATTTTTTGCTTTTTCCTGCTCCTCTTAGCATGATAAAGAAGATTCAAAGAGAGTGAGATGCCAGCTCCTTTCATTCAGTCAGTAGCTTCAAACATTTCTGGTATATGAATAACATGATGTTTTTCAATGGCAAAAATCAATGAATATTGTAAATGCACAAACAGTAATTTCTCCGCATTGCAAGGTGCAAGTCAGAAATTTTTTGCTTTTTCCTGCTCCTCTTAGCATGATAAAGAAGATTCAAAGAGAGTGAGATGCCAGCTACTTTCATTCAGTCAGTAGCTTCAATCATTTCTGGACGTTTTTCAATGGTAAAAATCAATGAATATTGTAAATGCACAAACAGTAATTTCTCCACATTGCAAGGTGCAATTCTGAAATTTTTTGCTTTTTCCTGCTCCTCTTAGCATGATAAAGAAGATTCAAAGAGAGTGAGATGCCAGCTCCTTTCATTCAGTCAGTAGCTTCAAACATTTCTTGTATATGAATAACATGATGTTTTTCAATGGCAAAAATCAATGAATATTGTAAATGCACAAACAGTAATTTCTCCGCATTGCAAGGTGCAATTCTGAAATTTTTTGCTTTTTCCTGCTCCTCTTAGCATGATAAAGAAGATTCAAAGAGAGTGAGATGCCAGCTCCTTTCATTCAGTCAGTAGCTTCAATCATTTCTGGATGTTTTTCAATGGCAAAAATCAATGAATATTGTAAATGCACAAACTGTAATTTCTCCGCATTGCAAGGTGCAATTCTGAAATTTTTTGCTTTTTCCTGCTCCTCTTAGCATGATAAAGAAGATTCAAAGAGAGTGAGATGCCAGCTCCTTTCATTCAGTCAGTAGCTTCAAACATTTCTGGTATATGAATAACATGTTTTTCAATGGCAAAAATCAATGAATATTGTAAATGCACAAACAGTAATTTCTCCGCATTGCAAGGTGCAATTCTGAAATTTTTTGCTTTTTCCCGCTCCTCTTAGCATGATAAAGAAGATTCAAAGAGAGTGAGGTGCCAGCTCCTTTCATTCAGTCAGTAGCTTCAAACATTTCTGGTATATGAATAACATGTTTTTCAATGGCAAAAATCAATGAATATTGTAAATGCACAAACAGTAATTTCTCCGCATTGCAAGGTGCAATTCTGAAATTTTTTGATTTTTCCTGCTCCTCTTAGCATGATAAAGAAGATTCAAAGAGAGTGAGATGCCGGCTCCTTTCATTCAGTCAGTAGCTTCAATCATTTCTGGACGTTTTTCAATGTCAAAAATCAATGAATATTGTAAATGCACAAACAGTAATTTCTCCGCATTGCAAGGTGCAATTCTGAAATTTTTTGCTTTTTCCTGCTCCTCTTAGCATGATAAAGAAGATTCAAAGAGAGTGAGATGCCAGCTCCTTTCATTCAGTCAGTAGCTTCAAACATTTCTGGTATATGAATAACATGATGTTTTTCAATGGCAAAAATCAATGAATATTGTAAATGCACAAACAGTAATTTCTCCACATTGCAAGGTGCAATTCTGAAATTTTTTGCTTTTTCCTGCTCCTCTTAGCATGATAAAGAAGATTCAAAGAGAGTGAGATGCCAGCTCCTTTCATTCAGTCAGTAGCTTCAAACATTTCTGGTATATGAATAACATGATGTTTTTCAATGGCAAAAATCAATGAATATTGTAAATGCACAAACAGTAATTTCTCCGCATTGCAAGGTGCAATTCTGAAATTTTTTGCTTTTTCCTGCTCCTCTTAGCATGATAAAGAAGATTCAAAGAGAGTGAGATGCCAGCTCCTTTCATTCAGTCAGTAGCTTCAATCATTTCTGGATGTTTTTCAATGGCAAAAATCAATGAATATTGTAAATGCACAAACTGTAATTTCTCCGCATTGCAAGGTGCAATTCTGAAATTTTTTGCTTTTTCCTGCTCCTCTTAGCATGATAAAGAAGATTCAAAGAGAGTGAGATGCCAGCTCCTTTCATTCAGTCAGTAGCTTCAATCATTTCTGGACGTTTTTCAGTGGCAAAAATCAATGAATATTGTAAATGCACAAACAGTAATTTCTCCGCATTGCAAGGTGCAATTCTGAAATTTTTTGCTTTTTCCTGCTCCTCTTAGCATGATAAAGAAGATTCAAAGAGAGTGAGTTGCCAGCTCCTTTCATTCAGTCAGTACCTTCAATCATTTCTGGACGTTTTTCAATGGCAAAAATCAATGAATATTGTAAATGCACAAACAGTAATTTCTCCGCATTGCAAGGTGCAATTCTGAAATTTTTTGCTTTTTCCCGCTCCTCTTAGCATGATAAAGAAGATTCAAAGAGAGTGAGGTGCCAGCTCCTTTCATTCAGTCAGTAGCTTCAAACATTTCTGGTATATGAATAACATGATGTTTTTCAATGGCAAAAATCAATGAATATTGTAAATGCACAAACAGTAATTTCTCCGCATTGCAAGGTGCAATTCTGAAATTTTTTGCTTTTTCCTGCTCCTCTTAGCATGATAAAGAAGATTCAAAGAGAGTGAGATGCCAGCTCCTTTCATTCAGTCAGTAGCTTCAAACATTTCTGGTATATGAATAACATGATGTTTTTCAATGGCAAAAATCAATGAATATTGTAAATGCACAAACAGTAATTTCTCCGCATTGCAAGGTGCAATTCTGAAATTTTTTGCTTTTTCCTGCTCCTCTTAGCATGATAAAGAAGATTCAAAGAGAGTGAGATGCCAGCTCCTTTCATTCAGTCAGTAGCTTCAAACATTTCTGGTATATGAATAACATGATGTTTTTCAATGGCAAAAATCAATGAATATTGTAAATGCACAAACAGTAATTTCTCCACATTGCAAGGTGCAATTCTGAAATTTTTTGCTTTTTCCTGCTCCTCTTAGCATGATAAAGAAGATTCAAAGAGAGTGAGATGCCAGCTCCTTTCATTCAGTCAGTAGCTTCAAACATTTCTGGTATATGAATAACATGATGTTTTTCAATGGCAAAAATCAATGAATATTGTAAATGCACAAACAGTAATTTCTCCGCATTGCAAGGTGCAATTCTGAAATTTTTTGCTTTTTCCTGCTCCTCTTAGCATGATAAAGAAGATTCAAAGAGAGTGAGATGCCAGCTCCTTTCATTCAGTCAGTAGCTTCAATCATTTCTGGATGTTTTTCAATGGCAAAAATCAATGAATATTGTAAATGCACAAACTGTAATTTCTCCGCATTGCAAGGTGCAATTCTGAAATTTTTTGCTTTTTCCTGCTCCTCTTAGCATGATAAAGAAGATTCAAAGAGAGTGAGATGCCAGCTCCTTTCATTCAGTCAGTAGCTTCAATCATTTCTGGACGTTTTTCAGTGGCAAAAATCAATGAATATTGTAAATGCACAAACAGTAATTTCTCCGCATTGCAAGGTGCAATTCTGAAATTTTTTGCTTTTTCCTGCTCCTCTTAGCATGATAAAGAAGATTCAAAGAGAGTGAGTTGCCAGCTCCTTTCATTCAGTCAGTACCTTCAATCATTTCTGGACGTTTTTCAATGGCAAAAATCAATGAATATTGTAAATGCACAAACAGTAATTTCTCCGCATTGCAAGGTGCAATTCTGAAATTTTTTGCTTTTTCCCGCTCCTCTTAGCATGATAAAGAAGATTCAAAGAGAGTGAGGTGCCAGCTCCTTTCATTCAGTCAGTAGCTTCAAACATTTCTGGTATATGAATAACATGATGTTTTTCAATGGCAAAAATCAATGAATATTGTAAATGCACAAACAGTAATTTCTCCGCATTGCAAGGTGCAAGTCTGAAATTTTTTGCTTTTTCCTGCTCCTCTTAGCATGATAAAGAAGATTCAAAGAGAGTGAGATGCCAGTTACTTTCATTCAGTCAGTAGCTTCAATCATTTCTGGACGTTTTTCAATGGTAAAAATCAATGAATATTGTAAATGCACAAACAGTAATTTCTCCACATTGCAAGGTGCAATTCTGAAATTTTTTGCTTTTTCCTGCTAATCCTAGCATGATAAAGAAGATTCAAAGAGAGTGAGATGCCAGCTCCTTTCATTCAGTCAGTAGCTTCAAACATTTCTGGTATATGAATAACATGATGTTTTTCAATGGCAAAAATCAATGAATATTGTAAATGCACAAACAGTAATTTCTCCGCATTGCAAGGTGCAAGTCTGAAATTTTTTGCTTTTTCCTGCTCCTCTTAGCATGATAAAGAAGATTCAAAGAGAGTGAGATGCCAGTTACTTTCATTCAGTCAGTAGCTTCAATCATTTCTGGACGTTTTTCAATGGTAAAAATCAATGAACATTGTAAATGCACAAACAGTAATTTCTCCACATTGCAAGGTGCAATTCTGAAATTTTTTGCTTTTTCCTGCTCCTCTTAGCATGATAAAGAAGATTCAAAGAGAGTGAGATGCCAGCTCCTTTCATTCAGTCAGTAGCTTCAAACATTTCTGGTATATGAATAACATGATGTTTTTCAATGGCAAAAATCAATGAATATTGTAAATGCACAAACAGTAATTTCTCCGCATTGCAAGGTGCAATTCTGAAATTTTTTGCTTTTTCCTGCTCCTCTTAGCATGATAAAGAAGATTCAAAGAGAGTGAGATGCCAGCTCCTTTCATACAGTCAGTAGCTTCAAACATTTCTGGTATATGAATAACATGATGTTTTTCAATGGCAAAAATCAATGAATATTGTAAATGCACAAACAGTAATTTCTCCGCATTGCAAGGTGCAATTCTGAAATTTTTTGCTTTTTCCTGCTCCTCTTAGCATGATAAAGAAGATTCAAAGAGAGTGAGATGCCAGCTACTTTCATTCAGTCAGTAGCTTCAATCATTTCTGGACGTTTTTCAATGGTAAAAATCAATGAATATTGTAAATGCACAAACAGTAATTTCTCCACATTGCAAGGTGCAATTCTGAAATTTTTTGCTTTTTCCTGCTCCTCTTAGCATGATAAAGAAGATTCAAAGAGAGTGAGATGCCAGCTCCTTTCATTCAGTCAGTAGCTTCAAACATTTCTGGTATATGAATAACATGATGTTTTTCAATGGCAAAAATCAATGAATATTGTAAATGCACAAACAGTAATTTCTCCGCATTGCAAGGTGCAATTCTGAAATTTTTTGCTTTTTCCTGCTCCTCTTAGCATGATAAAGAAGATTCAAAGAGAGTGAGATGCCAGCTCCTTTCATTCAGTCAGTAGCTTCAATCATTTCTGGATGTTTTTCAATGGCAAAAATCAATGAATATTGTAAATGCACAAACTGTAATTTCTCCGCATTGCAAGGTGCAATTCTGAAATTTTTTGCTTTTTCCTGCTCCTCTTAGCATGATAAAGAAGATTCAAAGAGAGTGAGATGCCAGCTCCTTTCATTCAGTCAGTAGCTTCAATCATTTCTGGACGTTTTTCAGTGGCAAAAATCAATGAATATTGTAAATGCACAAACAGTAATTTCTCCGCATTGCAAGGTGCAATTCTGAAATTTTTTGCTTTTTCCTGCTCCTCTTAGCATGATAAAGAAGATTCAAAGAGAGTGAGATGCCAGCTCCTTTCATTCAGTCAGTACCTTCAATCATTTCTGGACGTTTTTCAATGGCAAAAATCAATGAATATTGTAAATGCACAAACAGTAATTTCTCCGCATTGCAAGGTGCAATTCTGAAATTTTTTGCTTTTTCCCGCTCCTCTTAGCATGATAAAGAAGATTCAAAGAGAGTGAGGTGCCAGCTCCTTTCATTCAGTCAGTAGCTTCAAACATTTCTGGTATATGAATAACATGATGTTTTTCAATGGCAAAAATCAATGAATATTGTAAATGCACAAACAGTAATTTCTCCGCATTGCAAGGTGCAAGTCTGAAATTTTTTGCTTTTTCCTGCTCCTCTTAGCATGATAAAGAAGATTCAAAGAGAGTGAGATGCCAGTTACTTTCATTCAGTCAGTAGCTTCAATCATTTCTGGACGTTTTTCAATGGTAAAAATCAATGAATATTGTAAATGCACAAACAGTAATTTCTCCACATTGCAAGGTGCAATTCTGAAATTTTTTGCTTTTTCCTGCTAATCCTAGCATGATAAAGAAGATTCAAAGAGAGTGAGATGCCAGCTCCTTTCATTCAGTCAGTAGCTTCAAACATTTCTGGTATATGAATAACATGATGTTTTTCAATGGCAAAAATCAATGAATATTGTAAATGCACAAACAGTAATTTCTCCGCATTGCAAGGTGCAAGTCTGAAATTTTTTGCTTTTTCCTGCTCCTCTTAGCATGATAAAGAAGATTCAAAGAGAGTGAGATGCCAGTTACTTTCATTCAGTCAGTAGCTTCAATCATTTCTGGACGTTTTTCAATGGTAAAAATCAATGAATATTGTAAATGCACAAACAGTAATTTCTCCACATTGCAAGGTGCAATTCTGAAATTTTTTGCTTTTTCCTGCTCCTCTTAGCATGATAAAGAAGATTCAAAGAGAGTGAGATGCCAGCTCCTTTCATTCAGTCAGTAGCTTCAAACATTTCTGGTATATGAATAACATGATGTTTTTCAATGGCAAAAATCAATGAATATTGTAAATGCACAAACAGTAATTTCTCCGCATTGCAAGGTGCAATTCTGAAATTTTTTGCTTTTTCCTGCTCCTCTTAGCATGATAAAGAAGATTCAAAGAGAGTGAGATGCCAGCTCCTTTCATACAGTCAGTAGCTTCAAACATTTCTGGTATATGAATAACATGATGTTTTTCAATGGCAAAAATCAATGAATATTGTAAATGCACAAACAGTAATTTCTCCGCATTGCAAGGTGCAATTCTGAAATTTTTTGCTTTTTCCTGCTCCTCTTAGCATGATAAAGAAGATTCAAAGAGAGTGAGATGCCAGCTCCTTTCATTCAGTCAGTAGCTTCAATCATTTCTGGACGTTTTTCAATGGCAAAAATCAATGAATATTGTAAATGCACAAACAGTAATTTCTCCACATTGCAATGTGCAATTCTGAAATTTTTTGCTTTTTCCTGCTCCTCTTAGCATGATAAAGAAGATTCAAAGAGAGTGAGATGCCAGCTCCTTTCATTCAGTCAGTAGCTTCAAACATTTCTGGTATATGAATAACATGATGTTTTTCAATGGCAAAAATCAATGAATATTGTAAATGCACAAACAGTAATTTCTCCGCATTGCAAGGTGCAATTCTGAAATTTTTTGCTTTTTCCTGCTCCTCTTAGCATGATAAAGAAGATTCAAAGAGAGTGAGATGCCAGCTCCTTTCATTCAGTCAGTAGCTTCAAACATTTCTGGTATATGAATAACATGATGTTTTTCAATGGCAAAAATCAATGAATATTGTAAATGCACAAACATTAATTTCTCCGCATTGCAAGGTGCAATTCTGAAATTTTTTGCTTTTTCCTGCTCCTCTTAGCATGATAAAGAAGATTCAAAGAGAGTGAGATGCCAGCTCCTTTCGTTCAGTCAGTAGCTTCAATCATTTCTGGACGTTTTTCAATGGCAAAAATCATTGAATATTATAAATGCACAAACAGTAATTTCTCCGCATTGCAGGGTGCAATTCTGAAATTTTTTACTTTTTCCTGCTCCTCTTAGCATGATAAAGAAGATTCAAAGAGAGTGAGATGCCAGCTCCTTTCATTCAGTCAGTAGCTTCAATCATTTCTGGTATATGAATAACATGATGTTTTTCAATGGCAAAAATCAATGAATATTGTAAATGCACAAACAGTAATTTCTCCGCATTGCAAGGTGCAATTCTGAAATTTTTTGCTTTTTCCTGCTCCTCTTAGCATGATAAAGAAGATTCAAAGAGAGTGAGATGCCAGCTCCTTTCATTCAGTCAGTAGCTTCAATCATTTCTGGACGTTTTTCAATGGCAAAAATCAATGAATATTGTAAATGCACAAACAGTAATTTCTCCGCATTGCAAGGTGCAATTCTGAAATTTTTTGCTTTTTCCTGCTCCTCTTAGCATGATAAACAAGATTCAAAGAGAGTGAGATGCCAGCTCCTTTCATTCAGTCAGTAGCTTCAATCATTTCTGGACGTTTTTCAATGGCAAAAATCAATGAATATTGTAAATGCACAAACAGTAATTTCTCCGCATTGCAAGGTGCAATTCTGAAATTTTTTGCTTTTTCCTGCTCCTCTTAGCATGATAAAGAAGATTCAAAGAGAGTGAGATGCCAGCTCCTTTCATTCAGTCAGTAGCTTCAATCATTTCTGGACGTTTTTCAATGGCAAAAATCAATGAATATTGTAAATGCACAAACAGTAATTTCTCCGCATTGCAAGGTGCAATTCTGAAATTTTTTGCTTTTTCCTGCTCCTCTTAGCATGATAAAGAAGATTCAAAGAGAGTGAGATGCCAGCTCCTTTCATTCAGTCAGTGGCTTCAAACATTTCTGGTATATGAATAACATGATGTTTTTCAATGGCAAAAATCAATGAATATTGTAAATGCACAAACAGTAATTTCTCCGCATTGCAAGGTGCAATTCTGAAATTTTTTGCTTTTTCCTGCTCCTCTTAGCATGATAAAGAAGATTCAAAGAGAGTGAGATGCCAGCTCGTTTCGTTCAGTCAGTAGCTTCAATCATTTCTGGACGTTTTTCAATGGCAAAAATCATTTAATATTATAAATGCACAAACAGTAATTTCTCCGCATTGCAAGGTGCAATTCTGAAATTTTTTACTTTTTCCTGCTCCTCTTAGCATGATAAAGAAGATTCAAAGAGAGTGAGATGCCAGCTCCTTTCATTCAGTCAGTAGCTTCAAACATTTCTGGTATATGAAAAACATGTTTTTCAATGGCAAAAATCAATGAATATTGTAAATGCACAAACAGTAATATCTCCACATTGCAAGGTGCAATTCTGAAATTTTTTGCTTTTTCCTGCTAATCCTAGCATGATAAAGAAGATTCAAAGAGAGTGAGATGCCAGCTCCTTTCATTCAGTCAGTAGCTTCAAACATTTCTGGACGTTTTTCAATGGCAAAAATCAATGAATATTGTAAATGCACAAACAGTAATATCTCCACATTGCAAGGTGCAATTCTGAAATTTTTTGCTTTTTCCTGTTAATCCTAGCATGATAAAGAAGATTCAAAGAGAGTGAGATGCCAGCTTCTTTCATTCAGTCAGTAGCTTCAAACATTTCTGGTATATGAAAAACATGTTTTTCAATGGCAAAAATCAATGAATATTGTAAATGCACAAACAGTAATATCTCCACATTGCAAGGTGCAATTCTGAAATTTTTTGCTTTTTCCTGCTAATCCTAGCATGATAAAGAAGATTCAAAGAGAGTGAGATGCCAGCTCCTTTCATTCAGTCAGTAGCTTCAAACATTTCTGGTATATGAAAAACATGTTTTTCAATGGCAAAAATCAATGAATATTGTAAATGCACAAACAGTAATATCTCCACATTGCAAAGTGCAATTCTGAATTTTTTTGCTTTTTCCTGCTAATCCTAGCATGATAAAGAAGATTCAAAGAGAGTGAGATGCCAGCTCCTTTCATTCAGTCAGTAGCTTCAAACATTTCTGGACGTTTTTCAATGGCAAAAATCAATGAATATTGTAAATGCACAAACAGTAATATCTCCACATTGCAAGGTGCAATTCTGAAATTTTTTGCTTTTTCCTGTTAATCCTAGCATGATAAAGAAGATTCAAAGAGAGTGAGATGCCAGCTCCTTTCATTCAGTCAGTAGCTTCAAACATTTCTGGTATATGAAAAACATGTTTTTCAATGGCAAAAATCAATGAATATTGTAAATGCACAAACAGTAATATCTCCACATTGCAAGGTTCAATTCTGAAATTTTTTGCTTTTTCCTGCTAATCCTAGCATGGTAAAGAAGATTCAAAGAGAGTGAGATGCCAGCTCCTTTCATTCAGTCAGTAGCTTCAAACATTTCTGGTATATGAAAAACATGTTTTTCAATGGCAAAAATCAATGAATATTGTAAATGCACAAACAGTAATATCTCCACATTGCAAGGTGCAATTCTGAAATTTTTTGCTTTTTCCTGCTAATCCTAGCATGATAAAGAAGATTCAAAGAGAGTGAGATGCCAGCTCCTTTCATTCAGTCAGTAGCTTCAAACATTTCTGGCATATGAAAAACATGTTTTTCAATGGCAAAAATCAATGAATATTGTAAATGCACAAACAGTAATATCTCCACATTGCAAGGTGCAATTCTGAAATTTTTAGCTTTTTCCTGTTAATCCTAGCATGATAAAGAAGATTCAAAGAGAGTGAGATGCCAGCTCCTTTCATTCAGTCAGTAGCTTCAAACATTTCTGGACGTTTTTCAATGGCAAAAATCAATGAATATTGTAAATGCACAAACAGTAATATCTCCACATTGCAAGGTGCAATTCTGAAATTTTTTGCTTTTTCCTGTTAATCCTAGCATGATAAAGAAGATTCAAAGAGAGTGAGATGCCAGCTCCTTTCATTCAGTCAGTAGCTTCAAACATTTCTGGTATGTGAAAAACGTTTTTCAATGGCAAAAATCAATGAATATTGTAAATGCACAAACAGTAATATCTCCACATTGCAAGGTGCAATTCTGAAATTTTTTGCTTTTTCCTGCTAATCCTAGCATGATAAAGAAGATTCAAAGAGAGTGAGATGCCAGCTCCTTTCATTCAGTCAGTAGCTTCAAACATTTCTGGACGTTTTTCAATGGCAAAAATCAATGAATATTGTAAATGCACAAACAGTAATATCTCCACATTGCAAGGTGCAATTCTGAAATTTTTTGCTTTTTCCTGCTAATCCTAGCATGATAAAGAAGATTCAAAGAGAGTGAGATGCCAGCTCCTTTCATTCAGTCAGTAGCTTCAAACATTTCTGGTATATGAAAAACATGTTTTTCAATGGCAAAAATCAATGAATATTGTAAATGCACAAACAGTAATATCTCCACATTGCAAGGTGCAATTCTGAAATTTTTTGCTTTTTCCTGCTAATCCTAGCATGATAAAGAAGATTCAAAGAGAGTGAGATGCCAGCTCCTTTCATTCAGTCAGTAGCTTCAAACATTTCTGGACGTTTTTCAATGGCAAAAATCAATGAATATTGTAAATGCACAAACAGTAATATCTCCACATTGCAAGGTGCAATTCTGAAATTTTTTGCTTTTTCCTGCTAATCCTAGCATGATAAAGAAGATTCAAAGAGAGTGAGATGCCAGCTCCTTTCATTCAGTCAGTAGCTTCAAACATTTCTGGTATATGAAAAACATGTTTTTCAATATCAAAAATCAATGAATATTGTAAATGCACAAACAGTAATATCTCCACATTGCAAGGTGCAATTCTGAAATTTTTTGCTTTTTCCTGCTAATCCTAGCATGATAAAGAAGATTCAAAGAGAGTGAGATGCCAGCTCCTTTCATTCAGTCAGTAGCTTCAAACATTTCTGGACGTTTTTCAATGGGAAAAATCAATGAATATTGTAAATGCACAAACAGTAATATCTCCACATTGCAAGGTGCAATTCTGAAATTTTTTGCTTTTTCCTGTTAATCCTAGCATGATAAAGAAGATTCAAAGAGAGTGAGATGCCAGCTCCTTTCATTCAGTCAGTAGCTTCAAACATTTCTGGTATATGAAAAACATGTTTTTCAATGGCAAAAATCAATGAATATTGTAAATGCACAAACAGTAATATCTCCACATTGCAAGGTGCAATTCTGAAATTTTTTGCTTTTTCCTGCTAATCCTAGCATGATAAAGAAGATTCAAAGAGAGTGAGATGCCAGCTCCTTTCATTCAGTCAGTAGCTTCAAACATTTCTGGTATATGAAAAACATGTTTTTCAATGGCAAAAATCAATGAATATTGTAAATGCACAAACAGTAATATCTCCACATTGCAAGGTGCAATTCAGAAATTTTTTGCTTTTTCCTGCTAATCCTAGCATGATAAAGAAGATTCAAAGAGAGTGAGATGCCAGCTCCTTTCATTCAGTCAGTAGCTTCAAACATTTCTGGACGTTTTTCAATGGCAAAAATCAATGAATATTGTAAATGCACAAACAGTAATATCTCCACATTGCAAGGTGCAATTCTGAAATTTTTTGCTTTTTCCTGTTAATCCTAGCATGATAAAGAAGATTCAAAGAGAGTGAGATGCCAGCTTCTTTCATTCAGTCAGTAGCTTCAAACATTTCTGGTATATGAAAAACATGTTTTTCAATGGCAAAAATCAATGAATATTGTAAATGCACAAACAGTAATATCTCCACATTGCAAGGTGCAATTCTGAAATTTTTTGCTTTTTCCTGCTAATCCTAGCATGATAAAGAAGATTCAAAGAGAGTGAGATGCCAGCTCCTTTCATTCAGTCAGTAGCTTCAAACATTTCTGGTATATGAAAAACATGTTTTTCAATGGCAAAAATCAATGAATATTGTAAATGCACAAACAGTAATATCTCCACATTGCAAGGTGCAATTCTGAATTTTTTTGCTTTTTCCTGCTAATCCTAGCATGATAAAGAAGATTCAAAGAGAGTGAGATGCCAGCTCCTTTCATTCAGTCAGTAGCTTCAAACATTTCTGGTATATGAAAAACATGTTTTTCAATGGCAAAAATCAATGAATATTGTAAATGCACAAACAGTAATATCTCCACATTGCAAGGTGCAATTCTGAAATTTTTAGCTTTTTCCTGTTAATCCTAGCATGATAAAGAAGATTCAAAGAGAGTGAGATGCCAGCTCCTTTCATTCAGTCAGTAGCTTCAAACATTTCTGGACGTTTTTCAATGGCAAAAATCAATGAATATTGTAAATGCACAAACAGTAATATCTCCACATTGCAAGGTGCAATTCTGAAATTTTTTGCTTTTTCCTGTTAATCCTAGCATGATAAAGAAGATTCAAAGAGAGTGAGATGCCAGCTCCTTTCATTCAGTCAGTAGCTTCAAACATTTCTGGTATATGAAAAACATGTTTTTCAATGGCAAAAATCAATGAATATTGTAAATGCACAAACAGTAATATCTCCACATTGCAAGGTGCAATTCTGAAATTTTTTGCTTTTTCCTGCTAATCCTAGCATGATAAAGAAGATTCAAAGAGAGTGAGATGCCAGCTCCTTTCATTCAGTCAGTAGCTTCAAACATTTCTGGTATATGAAAAACATGTTTTTCAATGGCAAAAATCAATGAATATTGTAAATGCACAAACAGTAATATCTCCACATTGCAAGGTGCAATTCTGAAATTTTTTGCTTTTTCCTGCTAATCCTAGCATGATAAAGAAGATTCAAAGAGAGTGAGATGCCAGCTCCTTTCATTCAGTCAGTATCTTCAAACATTTCTGGCATATGAAAAACATGTTTTTCAATGGCAAAAATCAATGAATATTGTAAATGCACAAACAGTAATATCTCCACATTGCAAGGTGCAATTCTGAAATTTTTAGCTTTTTCCTGTTAATCCTAGCATGATAAAGAAGATTCAAAGAGAGTGAGATGCCAGCTCCTTTCATTCAGTCAGTAGCTTCAAACATTTCTGGACGTTTTTCAATGGCAAAAATCAATGAATATTGTAAATGCACAAACAGTAATATCTCCACATTGCAAGGTGCAATTCTGAAATTTTTTGCTTTTTCCTGTTAATCCTAGCATGATAAAGAAGATTCAAAGAGAGTGAGATGCCAGCTCCTTTCATTCAGTCAGTAGCTTCAAACATTTCTGGTATATGAAAAACGTTTTTCAATGGCAAAAATCAATGAATATTGTAAATGCACAAACAGTAATATCTCCACATTGCAAGGTGCAATTCTGAAATTTTTTGCTTTTTCCTGCTAATCCTAGCATGATAAAGAAGATTCAAAGAGAGTGAGATGCCAGCTCCTTTCATTCAGTCAGTAGCTTCAAACATTTCTGGACGTTTTTCAATGGCAAAAATCAATGAATATTGTAAATGCACAAACAGTAATATCTCCACATTGCAAGGTGCAATTCTGAAATTTTTTGCTTTTTCCTGCAAATCCTAGCATGATAAAGAAGATTCAAAGAGAATGAGATGCCAGCTCCTTTCATTCAGTCAGTAGCTTCAAACATTTCTGGTATATGAAAAACATGTTTTTCAATGGCAAAAATCAATGAATATTGTAAATGCACAAACAGTAATATCTCCACATTGCAAGGTGCAATTCTGAAATTTTTTGCTTTTTCCTGCTAATCCTAGCATGATAAAGAAGATTCAAAGAGAGTGAGATGCCAGCTCCTTTCATTCAGTCAGTAGCTTCAAACATTTCTGGACGTTTTTCAATGGCAAAAATCAATGAATATTGTAAATGCACAAACAGTAATATCTCCACATTGCAAGGTGCAATTCTGAAATTTTTTGCTTTTTCCTGCTAATCCTAGCATGATAAAGAAGATTCAAAGAGAGTGAGATGCCAGCTCCTTTCATTCAGTCAGTAGCTTCAAACATTTCTGGTATATGAAAAACATGTTTTTCAATGGCAAAAATCAATGAATATTGTAAATGCACAAACAGTAATATCTCCACATTGCAAGGTGCAATTCTGAAATTTTTTGCTTTTTCCTGCTAATCCTAGCATGATAAAGAAGATTCAAAGAGAGTGAGATGCCAGCTCCTTTCATTCAGTCAGTAGCTTCAAACATTTCTGGACGTTTTTCAATGGGAAAAATCAATGAATATTGTAAATGCACAAACAGTAATATCTCCACATTGCAAGGTGCAATTCTGAAATTTTTTGCTTTTTCCTGTTAATCCTAGCATGATAAAGAAGATTCAAAGAGAGTGAGATGCCAGCTCCTTTCATTCAGTCAGTAGCTTCAAACATTTCTGGTATATGAAAAACATGTTTTTCAATGGCAAAAATCAATGAATATTGTAAATGCACAAACAGTAATATCTCCACATTGCAAGGTGCAATTCTGAAATTTTTTGCTTTTTCCTGCTAATCCTAGCATGATAAAGAAGATTCAAAGAGAGTGAGATGCCAGCTCCTTTCATTCAGTCAGTAGCTTCAAACATTTCTGGTATATGAAAAACATGTTTTTCAATGGCAAAAATCAATGAATATTGTAAATGCACAAACAGTAATATCTCCACATTGCAAGGTGCAATTCAGAAATTTTTTGCTTTTTCCTGCTAATCCTAGCATGATAAAGAAGATTCAAAGAGAGTGAGATGCCAGCTCCTTTCATTCAGTCAGTAGCTTCAAACATTTCTGGTATATGAAAAACATGTTTTTCAATGGCAAAAATCAATGAATATTGTAAATGCACAAACAGTAATTTCTCCACATTGCAAGGTGCAATTCTGAAATTTTTAGCTTTTTCCTGTTAATCCTAGCATGATAAAGAAGATTCAAAGAGAGTGAGATGCCAGCTCCTTTCATTCAGTCAGTAGCTTCAAACATTTCTGGACGTTTTTCAATGGCAAAAATCAATGAATATTGTAAATGCACAAACAGTAATATCTCCACATTGCAAGGTGCAATTCTGAAATTTTTTGCTTTTTCCTGTTAATCCTAGCATGATAAAGAAGATTCAAAGAGAGTGAGATGCCAGCTCCTTTCATTCAGTCAGTAGCTTCAAACATTTCTGGTATGTGAAAAACGTTTTTCAATGGCAAAAATCAATGAATATTGTAAATGCACAAACAGTAATATCTCCACATTGCAAGGTGCAATTCTGAAATTTTTTGCTTTTTCCTGCTAATCCTAGCATGATAAAGAAGATTCAAAGAGAGTGAGATGCCAGCTCCTTTCATTCAGTCAGTAGCTTCAAACATTTCTGGTATATGAAAAACATGTTTTTCAATGGCAAAAATCAATGAATATTGTAAATGCACAAACAGTAATATCTCCACATTGCAAGGTGCAATTCTGAAATTTTTTGCTTTTTCCTGCTAATCCTAGCATGATAAAGAAGATTCAAAGAGAGTGAGATGCCAGCTCCTTTCATTCAGTCAGTAGCTTCAAACATTTCTGGACGTTTTTCAATGGCAAAAATCAATGAATATTGTAAATGCACAAACAGTAATATCTCCACATTGCAAGGTGCAATTCTGAAATTTTTTGCTTTTTCCTGCTAATCCTAGCATGATAAAGAAGATTCAAAGAGAGTGAGATGCCAGCTCCTTTCATTCAGTCAGTAGCTTCAAACATTTCTGGTATATGAAAAACATGTTTTTCAATGGCAAAAATCAATGAATATTGTAAATGCACAAACAGTAATATCTCCACATTGCAAGGTGCAATTCTGAAATTTTTTGCTTTTTCCTGCTAATCCTAGCATGATAAAGAAGATTCAAAGAGAGTGAGATGCCAGCTCCTTTCATTCAGTCAGTAGCTTCAAACATTTCTGGACGTTTTTCAATGGGAAAAATCAATGAATATTGTAAATGCACAAACAGTAATATCTCCACATTGCAAGGTGCAATTCTGAAGTTTTTTGCTTTTTCCTGTTAATCCTAGCATGATAAAGAAGATTCAAAGAGAGTGAGATGCCAGCTCCTTTCATTCAGTCAGTAGCTTCAAACATTTCTGGTATATGAAAAACATGTTTTTCAATGGCAAAAATCAATAAATATTGTAAATGCACAAACAGTAATATCTCCACATTGCAAGGTGCAATTCTGAAATTTTTTGCTTTTTCCTGCTAATCCTAGCATGATAAAGAAGATTCAAAGAGAGTGAGATGCCAGCTCCTTTCATTCAGTCAGTAGCTTCAAACATTTCTGGACGTTTTTCAATGGCAAAAATCAATGAATATTGTAAATGCACAAACAGTAATATCTCCACATTGCAAGGTGCAATTCTGAAATTTTTTGCTTTTTCCTGTTAATCCTAGCATGATAAAGAAGATTCAAAGAGAGTGAGATGCCAGCTTCTTTCATTCAGTCAGTAGCTTCAAACATTTCTGGTATATGAAAAACATGTTTTTCAATGGCAAAAATCAATGAATATTGTAAATGCACAAACAGTAATATCTCCACATTGCAAGGTGCAATTCTGAAATTTTTTGCTTTTTCCTGCTAATCCTAGCATGATAAAGAAGATTCAAAGAGAGTGAGATGCCAGCTCCTTTCATTCAGTCAGTAGCTTCAAACATTTCTGGTATATGAAAAACATGTTTTTCAATGGCAAAAATCAATGAATATTGTAAATGCACAAACAGTAATATCTCCACATTGCAAGGTGCAATTCTGAATTTTTTTGCTTTTTCCTGCTAATCCTAGCATGATAAAGAAGATTCAAAGAGAGTGAGATGCCAGCTCCTTTCATTCAGTCAGTAGCTTCAAACATTTCTGGTATATGAAAAACATGTTTTTCAATGGCAAAAATCAATGAATATTGTAAATGCACAAACAGTAATATCTCCACATTGCAAGGTGCAATTCTGAAATTTTTAGCTTTTTCCTGTTAATCCTAGCATGATAAAGAAGATTCAAAGAGAGTGAGATGCCAGCTCCTTTCATTCAGTCAGTAGCTTCAAACATTTCTGGTATATGAAAAACATGTTTTTCAATGGCAAAAATCAATGAATATTGTAAATGCACAAACAGTAATATCTCCACATTGCAAGGTGCAATTCTGAAATTTTTTGCTTTTTCCTGCTAATCCTAGCATGATAAAGAAGATTCAAAGAGAGTGAGATGCCAGCTCCTTTCATTCAGTCAGTAGCTTCAAACATTTCTGGCATATGAAAAACATGTTTTTCAATGGCAAAAATCAATGAATATTGTAAATGCACAAACAGTAATATCTCCACATTGCAAGGTGCAATTCTGAAATTTTTAGCTTTTTCCTGTTAATCCTAGCATGATAAAGAAGATTCAAAGAGAGTGAGATGCCAGCTCCTTTCATTCAGTCAGTAGCTTCAAACATTTCTGGACGTTTTTCAATGGCAAAAATCAATGAATATTGTAAATGCACAAACAGTAATATCTCCACATTGCAAGGTGCAATTCTGAAATTTTTTGCTTTTTCCTGTTAATCCTAGCATGATAAAGAAGATTCAAAGAGAGTGAGATGCCAGCTCCTTTCATTCAGTCAGTAGCTTCAAACATTTCTGGTATATGAAAAACGTTTTTCAATGGCAAAAATCAATGAATATTGTAAATGCACAAACAGTAATATCTCCACATTGCAAGGTGCAATTCTGAAATTTTTTGCTTTTTCCTGCTAATCCTAGCATGATAAAGAAGATTCAAAGAGAGTGAGATGCCAGCTCCTTTCATTCAGTCAGTAGTTTCAAACATTTCTGGACGTTTTTCAATGGCAAAAATCAATGAATATTGTAAATGCACAAACAGTAATATCTCCACATTGCAAGGTGCAATTCTGAAATTTTTTGCTTTTTCCTGCTAATCCTAGCATGATAAAGAAGATTCAAAGAGAATGAGATGCCAGCTCCTTTCATTCAGTCAGTAGCTTCAAACATTTCTGGTATATGAAAAACATGTTTTTCAATGGCAAAAATCAATGAATATTGT
Organism: Phyllobates terribilis; assembly: GCF_046119375.1. Taxonomy (NCBI): domain Eukaryota; kingdom Metazoa; phylum Chordata; class Amphibia; order Anura; family Dendrobatidae; genus Phyllobates; species Phyllobates terribilis. The sequence goes on from NW_027364251.1 coordinate 271,089, forward strand.
AAATGCACAAACAGTAATATCTCCACATTGCAAGGTGCAATTCTGAAATTTTTTGCTTTTTCCTGCTAATCCTAGCATGATAAAGAAGATTCAAAGAGAGTGAGATGCCAGCTCCTTTCATTCAGTCAGTAGCTTCAAACATTTCTGGACGTTTTTCAATGGCAAAAATCAATGAATATTGTAAATGCACAAACAGTAATATCTCCACATTGCAAGGTGCAATTCTGAAATTTTTTGCTTTTTCCTGCTAATCCTAGCATGATAAAGAAGATTCAAAGAGAGTGAGATGCCAGCTCCTTTCATTCAGTCAGTAGCTTCAAACATTTCTGGTATATGAAAAACATGTTTTTCAATGGCAAAAATCAATGAATATTGTAAATGCACAAACAGTAATATCTCCACATTGCAAGGTGCAATTCTGAAATTTTTTGCTTTTTCCTGCTAATCCTAGCATGATAAAGAAGATTCAAAGAGAGTGAGATGCCAGCTCCTTTCATTCAGTCAGTAGCTTCAAACATTTCTGGACGTTTTTCAATGGGAAAAATCAATGAATATTGTAAATGCACAAACAGTAATATCTCCACATTGCAAGGTGCAATTCTGAAATTTTTTGCTTTTTCCTGTTAATCCTAGCATGATAAAGAAGATTCAAAGAGAGTGAGATGCCAGCTCCTTTCATTCAGTCAGTAGCTTCAAACATTTCTGGTATATGAAAAACATGTTTTTCAATGGCAAAAATCAATGAATATTGTAAATGCACAAACAGTAATATCTCCACATTGCAAGGTGCAATTCTGAAATTTTTTGCTTTTTCCTGCTAATCCTAGCATGATAAAGAAGATTCAAAGAGAGTGAGATGCCAGCTCCTTTCATTCAGTCAGTAGCTTCAAACATTTCTGGTATATGAAAAACATGTTTTTCAATGGCAAAAATCAATGAATATTGTAAATGCACAAACAGTAATATCTCCACATTGCAAGGTGCAATTCAGAAATTTTTTGCTTTTTCCTGCTAATCCTAGCATGATAAAGAAGATTCAAAGAGAGTGAGATGCCAGCTCCTTTCATTCAGTCAGTAGCTTCAAACATTTCTGGACGTTTTTCAATGGCAAAAATCAATGAATATTGTAAATGCACAAACAGTAATATCTCCACATTGCAAGGTGCAATTCTGAAATTTTTTGCTTTTTCCTGTTAATCCTAGCATGATAAAGAAGATTCAAAGAGAGTGAGATGCCAGCTCCTTTCATTCAGTCAGTAGCTTCAAACATTTCTGGTATATGAAAAACATGTTTTTCAATGGCAAAAATCAATGAATATTGTAAATGCACAAACAGTAATATCTCCACATTGCAAGGTGCAATTCTGAAATTTTTTGCTTTTTCCTGTTAATCCTAGAATGATAAAGAAGATTCAAAGAGAGTGAGATGCCAGCTCCTTTCATTCAGTCAGTAGCTTCAAACATTTCTGGTATATGAAAAACATGTTTTTCAATGGCAAAAATCAATGAATATTGTAAATGCACAAACAGTAATATCTCCACATTGCAAGGTGCAATTCTGAAATTTTTTGCTTTTTCCTGCTAATCCTAGCATGATAAAGAAGATTCAAAGAGAGTGAGATGCCAGCTCCTTTCATTCAGTCAGTAGCTTCAAACATTTCTGGACGTTTTTCAATGGCAAAAATCAATGAATATTGTAAATGCACAAACAGTAATATCTCCACATTGCAAGGTGCAATTCTGAAATTTTTTGCTTTTTCCTGTTAATCCTAGCATGATAAAGAAGATTCAAAGAGAGTGAGATGCCAGCTCCTTTCATTCAGTCAGTAGCTTCAAACATTTCTGGTATATGAAAAACATGTTTTTCAATAGCAAAAATCAATGAATATTGTAAATGCACAAACAGTAATATCTCCACATTGCAAGGTGCAATTCTGAAATTTTTTGCTTTTTCCTGCTAATCCTAGCATGATAAAGAAGATTCAAAGAGAGTGAGATGCCAGCTCCTTTCATTCAGTCAGTAGCTTCAAACATTTCTGGTATATGAAAAACATGTTTTTCAATGGCAAAAATCAATTAATATTGTAAATGCACAAACAGTAATATCTCCACATTGCAAGGCGCAATTCTGAAATTTTTTGCTTTTTCCTGCTAATCCTAGCATGATAAAGAAGATTCAAAGAGAGTGAGATGCCAGCTCCTTTCATTCAGTCAGTAGCTTCAAACATTTCTGGTATATGAAAAACATGTTTTTCAATGGCAAAAATCAATGAATATTGTAAATGCACAAACAGTAATATCTCCACATTGCAAGGTGCAATTCTGAAATTTTTAGCTTTTTCCTGTTAATCCTAGCATGATAAAGAAGATTCAAAGAGAGCGAGATGCCAGCTCCTTTCATTCAGTCAGTAGCTTCAAACATTTCTGGACGTTTTTCAATGGCAAAAATCAATGAATATTGTAAATGCACAAACAGTAATATCTCCACATTGCAAGGTGCAATTCTGAAATTTTTTGCTTTTTCCTGTTAATCCTAGCATGATAAAGAAGATTCAAAGAGAGTGAGATGCCAGCTCCTTTCATTCAGTCAGTAGCTTCAAACATTTCTGGTATATGAAAAACGTTTTTCAATGGCAAAAATCAATGAATATTGTAAATGCACAAACAGTAATATCTCCACATTGCAAGGTGCAATTCTGAAATTTTTTGCTTTTTCCTGCTAATCCTAGCATGATAAAGAAGATTCAAAGAGAGTGAGATGCCAGCTCCTTTCATTCAGTCAGTAGCTTCAAACATTTCTGGACGTTTTTCAATGGCAAAAATCAATGAATATTGTAAATGCACAAACAGTAATATCTCCACATTGCAAGGTGCAATTCTGAAATTTTTTGCTTTTTCCTGCTAATCCTAGCATGATAAAGAAGATTCAAAGAGAGTGAGATGCCAGCTCCTTTCATTCAGTCAGTAGCTTCAAACATTTCTGGTATATGAAAAACATGTTTTTCAATGGCAAAAATCAATGAATATTGTAAATGCACAAACAGTAATATCTCCACATTGCAAGGTGCAATTCTGAAATTTTTTGCTTTTTCCTGCTAATCCTAGCATGATAAAGAAGATTCAAAGAGAGTGAGATGCCAGCTCCTTTCATTCAGTCAGTAGCTTCAAACATTTCTGGACGTTTTTCAATGGCAAAAATCAATGAATATTGTAAATGCACAAACAGTAATATCTCCACATTGCAAGGTGCAATTCTGAAATTTTTTGCTTTTTCCTGCTAATCCTAGCATGATAAAGAAGATTCAAAGAGAGTGAGATGCCAGCTCCTTTCATTCAGTCAGTAGCTTCAAACATTTCTGGTATATGAAAAACATGTTTTTCAATGGCAAAAATCAATGAATATTGTAAATGCACAAACAGTAATATCTCCACATTGCAAGGTGCAATTCTGAAATTTTTTGCTTTTTCCTGCTAATCCTAGCATGATAAAGAAGATTCAAAGAGAGTGAGATGCCAGCTCCTTTCATTCAGTCAGTAGCTTCAAACATTTCTGGTATATGAAATACATGTTTTTCAATGGCAAAAATCAATGAATATTGTAAATGCACAAACAGTAATATCTCCACATTGCAAGGTGCAATTCTGAAATTTTTTGCTTTTTTCTGCTAATCCTAGCATGATAAAGAAGATTCAAAGAGAGTGAGATGCCAGCTCCTTTCATTCAGTCAGTAGCTTCAAACATTTCTGGTATATGAAAA